>NW_026110160.1:0-2000 GCF_013377495.2 Cygnus atratus | reverse complement strand
CACCCTGCCGATCCCTGATGGGCGCCCGGGCGCTCCGTTGGACCCCCCAGGTGTTTCCCGGCGGTACCCCGGGTGGCCCCAGAGCACCCACCCCCGATGACCCCCGGCGGGCCCCAGGGCGCCCCGGAGAACCCACCCCGGGGACCCCCAGCGCGCCTTCAGGCGCCCTGGAGGACCCACCAACGTGAGCCCTGGTGGGCCCCCGGGCCGCCTCGGAGGTCTCACCCCGGTGACCGCCGACTGGCCCCCTGGCGCCCTTGAGGACCCACCTCGGTTACCCCTGGCGGAACCCCGGGCGCCCCAGAGGACCCACCCCGGTGCCAATCGGCGGTACCCCGGGTGCCCCGGAGGAACCCTCCCCGGTGACCCCTGGCAGGTGCATGTGTGCCCCAGAGGACCCACCCCAGTGACCCACAGCAGGCCTCCGGGCACCGCGGAGGACCCACCCCGGTGACACCCGGCGGGACGCCGGGCGCCATGGAGGATCCATCCCGGTGACCCCCGCGAGGTGCACGGGGGCCCCATAGGACCCACCCCAGTGACCCACAGCGGGCCCCCGTGCACCCCGGAGAACCCACCCCGGTGACGCCCCCGTGGGCCCCGGGCTCTCCAGTGGACACACCCTGGTGAGCCTCGGCGGGTCCCCGGTCAACCTGGAGTACCCACATCGGTGAATCCCGGCGGGCCACCGTGTGCCCTGGAGAACCCACCACGGTGACCCCCGTCAGGCACCCGGACGGCCCAGAGGACCCACCCCGGTTACCCCCGGCGGGCCCCCGGTCTCCCCGGTGGACACACCCCGGTGAGCTCCGGCAGGTGCACAGGCGCCCCGGAGGACCCACCCCAGTGACCCACAGTGAGCCTCCGGACGCCATGTAGGACCCACCCCGGTGACACCCTGCAGCCCCCCGGGGGCCCGGGAGGATCCACCCCGGTGATCCCCAGCGGGCTCCTGTCGCCCCAGAGGACCCACCCTCGAGACCCCTGACGGGCCCCTGGTCCCCCCGGAGGACCCACCCCGGTGACCACCGGCGGGCCCCCGGGCAGCCCAGAGGACCCACCCCGGTGACCCCAGCAGGCCACCTGACACCCTGGAGCACACACCCAGGTGACCCCCGGCCGGTGCACTGACGCCCTGGAGGACCCACCCCGGTGACCCACAGTGGACCCCCGGGCGCCCAGGAGGACCGACCCCGGTGAACCCCGGTAGGTGCACGGGCGCCCCGGAGGACCCACTCCGGTGACATCTGGCCGGACCCCGGGCGCCTCGGAGGACCCACCCCGGTGACCCCTGGCGGACCTCAGGGCGCCCCGGGGGAACGACCCCGGCGACCCCCGGTAGGCCCCCGGCCACTACAGTGGACCTACCGCGGTGACCCTTGACGAGCCCCCAGGTGCCCCAGAGGACCCACCCCGGTGACCCCCGGTGGGTCCCCGGGCGACCCAGAGGACCCACCCCGGGGACGCCTGGCGGAACCCCGGGCGCCCCGGAGGACCCACCCCGGTGACCACCGGCACTTGCACGGGCGCCCCATTGGACCCACCCCAGTGACTCACAGCAGGCCTCCGGGCGCCCCGGAGGACCCACCCCGGTGACCCCCAGCAGGCTCCAGGGCGCCCTGGATGACCCACCCCGGTGACCCCTGATGGGTCCCCGGGCGCCGCGGAGGACCCACCCCGGTGATACCCTGCGGGCCCTCAGGCGCCCCGGAGAACCCACCCCGGTCACCCCCAGCGGGCCCCTGGGCGCCCCGGAGAACCCACCCCGGTCAGCCCCAGCGGACCCCCGGGCGCCCCCGAGGACCCACCCCGGTGACCCCCGACGGGCCACCGTGCGCCCCAGAGGACACACCCCGGTGACCCCCGGCAGGCGCATGGGCTCCCCGGAGGACCCACCCCAGTGACCCCTAGCGGGCCCCTGGGTACCCTGGAGGACCCACCCCGGTGACATCCGACGGACCCCCGGGTGCCCTGGAGGACCCACCCCGGTGACCCCTGGA
>NW_026110159.1:0-2000 GCF_013377495.2 Cygnus atratus | reverse complement strand
TTGTAAAACATCACAACAAAACCAAGCATCTTCGGGAACTTTGAAGAAAACTGGGAAATTTTCCCATCCATTTCCCATCCACGTTAAACCAAAACTCGGATTCACTGGAGCAAATCCTGACATTTTGCTCAGTTGTCCAGCTGCTCCAGCTCATCCATGTCATCTGGGTCAAGCCTCTTGATCTCGGTCTCTGAAGAAAGAAAATAAATCTCAGTGCCTGCCAAGTACAGCCAGGCACCAGCCTGCCCAGGAGTTGGCAAAGGCAAAGCACTGCTGCTCGGGGGCTGCTAGCAGCAGCAAACCCTGGGAGCAATGCCCAGGACTCTCGGCTCTGCCTTCCACAGATGACGTAAAACAAGCTGTGAGCTGTTCAGCACGTGTCCAGAGGTGGGAGGTTAGAAACCTGCCCAGCTGTTTGCATCAAACCCAGCACAGACACACGTGGACCCCAGAGCAACAGCGACTACACTACCACGCTACCACAGGCCCGCTCCTGCCTGCGCCTTTCGCAGCAGGACACGCTGGATTAGAGCCGACACACGTTCCAGCCATCTCAGGACCAACTGGCCACCTCTGGGATACTGCTTCCTGGCTAAGGGCACGTGCTCACCTCGCTCTGGGCTGAAAAGCTACCCAAAGTGCTCAGCATGGCATTTCCACTCTGTGGAGTTCAAGCGATAATCAAACTTTGAGAGAGCACAACAGACACAAACCTGACCGACAAATGATAAGGGACGTAGTGATGGGAACCCCAACTGGTCAGTCACACTGACTGATAGAGCTCAGAATGTTTATTCCAGAGAGGTTATCCGACCAAGGACCTCGGCAACCGGGAAACATGGGAAAAGGGGGAAACCAGAAACAAAACACGCGGAGACACAGACCTGACAAAACAAATGGGACAACGACAAGAAACTAACCTCACCACTCACACTAATTGGTGGGCTATCGAGACACTACGGGTGCCACTTCCCAGAAGAACAACCTGCACTTTACAACTCGTAACGCTGTGAGCCAGGGGGACCTGGACTGGAAGGGCTGTGGGAACTGGGAGGGCTGTACAAACTCATGAAGGGGCGTGCAGCAGGAAAGGGAGATGGGAGGAGCAAAGAGGGGGTAAGCAGGAAAGGGCATAGAAGCGGCCAGTTGCATGTGAAATGGGGCTAGTCGGTGTGCTTATTTGGTTTAGCCCCGAGACTGATCGCCACGGTCTGTCTTGTAGTCTTACACCTGCTTAAATCTTTTCCCACTTCCGTCTCTCTGTGCTCTCACACTCAACCCCCGGTGTGCGTGTGTGTGTGCGTGTGCACGTGCATGCATACAGCAAGGACGAAGTTCCAGCTACTGGCGAGACCTGCGTGTCAATGAAAAGTGGTGCCAACTCCTGCAGTCAGACAGGGACAAGGCTGCCCCCGGCCTCTGCTGCCACCTTCTGGAGCCAGTGCAGGGGTCTCACTGCAGATACTGGAGCAAGTGCGGTTCTTCAACTCCCAGCCACTGGGCCGGGGATGGTGTGCATCCAAAAAAACATCTGCTGCGGGGGGGGGCAACCGGCGTGACTGTGAGTGTGTGTGCGTGTACATGAACTCCAAGTGACAGCTGCTGGGGGCAGAGGTGAGCATCTGTACCTTCTACAGCCTGGGCGGGCATGGGGTGTGTGTGTGTGTATTCAGCTGCAAACTTCAGCCTGGGCCAGCTAGTGACTGTGGGGTGCCTCAGGTCCAGGCCAGGGTACCAGGTGCGTGGGTGGGGTCCGTGCGAGTATCAGGCTGGACCAGCCAGCGAGCAGGGGAGCTGTCAGAGGGCAGGGGTCTGGTCAGGGACACTAGGGGAACAGAGGGGCTGCGATGGTGCTTGCGGACCCACAAACACGTGTGTGCGTTTGGACCCTGGAAGTGCATGTGTGTGCTTGCACTAGTGACCATCCCTCTCTGCCAGCCGACGAGGAGAAGGGGATTTGTGTGTGCTTCTGTGTCTGTGTGTCTGTGCCTGCATCTTTG
>NW_026110158.1:0-2000 GCF_013377495.2 Cygnus atratus | reverse complement strand
GAGGACCCACCCCGGTGACCCTTAGCGGGCCTCTGTCGCCCCAGAGGACCCACCCCGGTGACCCCAGGCGGGCCCCCTATCATCACAGAGGACCCAACCTGGTGACACGCGGCGGACCCCCGGTCGCCCCGGAGGACCACCCAGTTGACCACCTTGCATGTGCGCCGGTGCCCCGGAGGACCCACCCCGGTGTCCCCCTGAGGGCCCCCAGTTGCCACGGAGGACCCACCCCGGTAACCCCCGGCAGGTGCACAGGAGCCCCAGAGGAACAACCCCCGTGACCACCAACGGACCCCCTTGCGCCTCGGAGCACCCACCCCCGTGACCCCCGACGGGCCCGCGGGCACCCCGGAGGACCCACCCCGGTGACACCAAGCAGGCCCCCGGGCACCCCGAAGGACCCACCCCGGTGACCCCCAACGAGGCCCCGGACGACTCGGAGGTCCCACCCCGGTGACCCCCGGGGGGCCCCCGGTCACCCCGGAGGACCCACCCCGGTGGCCCCCAACAAGGCCCCGGATGACTCGGAGGTCCCACCCCGGTGACCCCCGGGGGGCCCCCGGGCACCCCAGAGGACTCACCCCGGTGACCCCAGCGGGCCCCTTGGCGCCCCGGAGGACCCACCGCGGTGACACCCGGCAGACCCTGTGCGCCCCGGAGGACCCACCCCAGTGACCCCCAGCGGGCGCCCGGACGCCCTGGAGGACCCACCCCGGTGACCCTTAGCAGGCCCCCGGGCGCCTCGGAGGTCTCACCCCGGTGACCCCCGACGGGCCCCCGGGTGCCCCGGAGGACCCTCCCCGGTGACCCCCGGCACGTGCACGGGCGCCCCGTAGGACCCACCCCAGTGACCCACAGCGGGCCTCCGGGCGCCCCGGAGGACCCACCCCGGTGAAACCCTCTGGACCCCCGGGCGCCCCGGAGGACCCACCCTGGTGACTCCAAGCAGGCCCACGGGCGCCCCGGAGGACCCACCCGGGTGACCCCCGGTGGGCCCTCAGGCGCCCCGGAGGACCCACCCCGATGACCCCTGGCGGAACCCCGGGGGCCCCAGAGGACCCCCCCCGCTGTCCCCCGGCAGTACCCCGCACGCCCCGAAGGACCCCCCCTGGTGACCCACGGAGTGCCCTGGGTCGCCCCGGAGGACCCACCGCGGTGACCCCCTGCAGGTGCAAAGGCGCCCTGGAGGACGACCCCGGTGACCCCCGGTGGACACCCGGGCGCCCTGGAGGACCCCCCCCGGTGTCCCCCGGCGGTACCACGGGCGCCCCGGAGGACCCACCCCGGTGACCCGCGGAGGGCCCCAGGTCGCCCCGGAGGACCCACCCCGGCGACCGCAGGCGGGCCATCGTGCGCACCAGAGGACCCACGGCGGTGACCCCCGGCGGGCCCCCGGGCACCGTGGAGGACCCACCGTGGTAACCCCCGGCAGGCCCCCGGGCACCCAGGAGGACTCCCCCAGGTGACCCGCGGCGGTCCCCCGGGCGCCCCGGAGGACCCCCACCAGTGACCGCCAGCGGGCCTCTGGGCGCCTCGGAGGACCCACCCCGGTGACCCCCGGCGGGCCCCCGTGTGCCCCTGAGGACCCCTCCAGGTGACCCCTGGGGGGCCCCCGGGCGCCTCGGAGGACCCCCCCCGGTAACCCCCAGTGGGCCCCCAGGCGCCCCGGAGGACCCAGCCAGGTGACCCCCGGCGGGCCCAAGGGTGCCCCAGAGGACCCACGCTGGTGACCACCGGCATTCCCCGGGCAGCCCGGAGGACCCGCCCCGGTGAACCCCTGCGGCCCCCTGGGCGCTCCAGAGGACCCACCGTTTTGACCCCGGCGGGCCCCCGGGAGCCCCGGAGCTCCTGTTTTTCAGTTATACCCATATTTGCATACTGACAGATTTTTTTTTTTCTCCTGCTACCAGCTCCTACCAGATGCTGAAAGATATCAATACTTAAATACTTACTTCAATACTTAAAGAAAAAGGACCTAAACTCACTCTTGCTTGGTGGTA
>NW_026110157.1:0-2000 GCF_013377495.2 Cygnus atratus | reverse complement strand
GGGCCGCCCGCGGGCCCGCCGACTTCACCGGGGTGGTTCCTCCCGGGTGCCCGTGCACCCGCTGGGGGTCACTGTGGTGGGTCCTCCGGGACGAACAGGGGCCCGTCAGGGGTTATAGGGGTGGGTCCTCCGGGGCGCCCTGGGGTCCTCCGGGAATCATCGGGGTGAGTCCTCCGGGGCGACCAGGAGCCCACCGCAGGTCACTGGGATGGGTCCTCGGGGGGGACCTGGGGCCCACCGGGGGTCACAGGGTTTGTTCCTCCAGGTCGCCAGGGGGCCCGCTGGTGGTCACCGGGGTGGGTCCTCCGGGCCTCCCGAGGATCCACCGGGTGTCACATGGGTTGTTCCTACAGGGCGCCCGGGGTCCCGCCTGGGGTCACCGTGGTGGGTCCTCTGGGTGGATTGGAGGTCCTCCAGCGGTCACCGGGTGGGTCCTCTGGGGCGCCCGGGGTGCCGCTGGTGGACACCGGAGGGGGTCCACCAGGTCACTCGGGGGTCCGCCGGGGGTCTCCGGGGTGCATCCTCCGGGGCGCCCGGGAGCCCATCGGAGGTCACCGCAGTGGGTCCTCCGGGGCGCCCGGGGACCCATCGGGGGTTACCAGGGTGGGTCATTCGGGGAGCCCTGGGGCCTGCTGGGGGTCACCGGGGTGGGTCCACCGGCGCGCCCGTGGGCCTACAGGGCATCACCGGGGTGGGTCCTCCGGGGTGACCGGGGGGCCTACAGGGCATCACCGGGGTGGGTCCTCCGGCGCGCCCGTGCACCCGCTGGGGGTTACCAGATGGTTCCTCCGGGGCCCAATTCCACCCACCGGGGGTCACCGTGGTGGGTCCTCTGCGGCGACAGGGCGTCCGCCGAGGGTTACCGGGGTGGGTCCTCCGGGGCGCCCGTGCGCCTGCCGCGGGTCACCGGGGTGGGTCCTCCGGGGATGCCTGGGGGTCCGCCGGGGGTCACCGGGCTGCGTCCTGTGGGGCGCCTGTGGGTCCGCCGGCGGTGACCGCTGTGGGTATTCCGACACAACCGGGGGCCCGCCGGAGGTCACCGTGGTGGGTCCTCTGGGTGGATCTGGGGTCCGCCGGGGGTGACCGGGGTGGGTCCTCCGGGGGGATCGGAGGTCCGCCAGCGGTCACCGGGGTGGGTCCTCTGGGGTGCCCAGGGGCCTGCCGGGTCTCACCGTGGTTGGTCCTCTGGGTGGCTCGGGGGTACTCTGGGGGGTCACCTTAGTGACTCCTCTGGGGCGCCCGTGCGCCTGCCGCGGGTCACCGGGGTGGGTCCTCCGGGCGCCTGGGGGTCCGCCGGGGGTGACCGCTGTGGGTATTCGGACACAACCGGGGGCCCGACGGGGGTCACTGGGGTGGGTCCTCCGAGTTGCCCGGGGGCCCAGCGGGGGTCACTTAGGTGGGTCCTCCAGGGCGCCCGGGGTATGCCAGGCGTCACCGTGGTGGGTCCTCCGGGGCGCCTGGGGGCCCGTCGGGGGTCACCGGGGTGGATACTCCGGGGCACCCAGGGGCTTGTCGGGGATCACCGGGGTGGGTCCTCTGGGCCGTCCTGGGGCCTGCCGGGGGTCACCGGGGTGGGTTCTCTGTGGCGACCCAGGGCCCTCCGCGGGTCACCGGGAGGGGTCCTCTGGGGCGACAGGCGCCTGTTGGGGGTCACCGGGGTGGGTCCTCCGGGGCGCCCTGAGGTCTGCCAGGGTTCACCGGGTTGGGTCCTACGGTGTGCCCTGGGGCCCGCCGGGGGTCACCGGGGTGGGTCCTACGGGGCGCCCGGGAGCCCATCGGAGGTCACTGGGGTGGGTCCTGTGGGGCGCTCGGGGTACCGCCGGGTGACACCAAGGGGGGATCCTCCAGGGCGCCCGGGGGTCCGCTGGAAGTTACCGGGTGGTTCCTCCGGGGCGCCCGGGGGCCCGACTGGGGTCACCGTGGTGGGTCCTCTGCGGCGACAGGTCGTCCGCCGGGGGTTACCGGCGTGGGTCCTCCGGGGCGCCCGGGGGCCCGCCGAG
>NW_026110156.1:0-2000 GCF_013377495.2 Cygnus atratus | reverse complement strand
AGCCTTTGTGGGTGCACTAGGGAAACTGGAAGCTGCACTGGGCAAACTGGGGGCCCACTGGGAACCTTTGTGGGTGCACTGGGCAAACTGAGAACTGCACTGGGGACCTTTGTGGGTGCACTGGGCAAACTGGGAGGTGCACTGGGAACCTTTGGGGTTGCACTGGGCAAACTGGGGGCTGCACTGGGTAAACTGGGAGCTGCACTGGGAACCTTTGGGGTTGCACTGTGCAAACTGGGGGCTGTACTGTGCAAACTGGGGGCTGCACTGGGAACCCTCAGAGCGCACTCGGCAAACTGGAGGCTGCACTGGGGACCTCTGGGGTTGCACTGGGCAAACTGGGAGCTGCACCGGGCCAGCTGGGAGCCCCACTGGGCCAGCTGGGAGCTGCACAGTGCAACCCGGGCCCTCCCCGCGCCCCCCCCCCCCCCGGGCTGCTCCGTTCCCCCCGGCCGCGCCCCCCCCGGGGTCCCACTACCGGCCGCGAGCCCCCCCGGGGCTGCTCCTCTCCCTCCCTCCCCTCCCCGTCGCCCCCTCCTCGGTCCCCGCCGCCCCCTCCCCGTCCCCGAGGGGGGGTCGGGGCCTCCCCCGCCCCCCGCTCCCCCGGCGCCGGCGCGGAGCCGCCGCCGCCTCTTCGGGCCGGGCCGGGCGGAAGCGGCGGCGGCGGCGGCGGGGCCGCGGCGGGGCCCGGTAAGCCCGGGGCGGGGGGGGAGGAGGAGGGAGGGGGGAGGGAACCGGGGGGGGGTGGGGAGGTGCGGGGGGTGCGCCGTGCCCGAGCCGCCCCCGCCCCGATTGGTGACCCCCCCCGTGCCAAGATGGCCCCGGCCGCCGCCCGCAGCGCCGCCCCCCCCGACCCCCGACCCCCCCTCCCCCCCCACGGCCGCATCCTGCTGGGGATGGGGATGGGGTTGGGGACTGGTCCGTGACCCCCCCCCGCGGCCCGTGACCCCCCCCCTCAGTCCATGACCCCCCCTCAGTCCGTGACATCCCCTCCTCCTACGGAATCCATTGACCCCCCCCCCGGCATCCGGTTCCTCCTCCCAGGATCCGCCCCCCCCCCCAAATCTGCACCCCCAATCCTTCCCCCCAAAATCTTCCCCCCTCAATCCCCCCCCATCTGCCCTTTCCAATCCTTTCTCCCCCAAAAATCTGCCCCCCCCCCCCCCCCCCACCTTAGTGTCTGTGCTGCCCCCCACCCCCAGTTCTGGAGGGGGCACAGCCGGGGGGGGGGGGGGCCCTGTCACAGAGGGGCTGTGTCGCCTCCCCCCCCCAGTGTCACCGCCCGTGTCCCCCCCCCAGATCTCCGCCGCCGTCCCCTGGGCTGAGCGCGGAGCTGCTGTTGTCCCCGGAGCCGAGGTGAGGAGGGGGATGGGGGCATGGGGGGGGGACGGGACACAAAGGGATGGGGGGAGCACAGAGGGGTGGGGGAGCACGGAAAGATGCAGGGGACACGATGGAACTGGGGGTGGGGGGACACAAGGGACACAAGGGGATTTGCAACATGGAGGGGCTTGGGGTGGCACAAAGGGATTGGGGACATCACAAGGGGATTTTTGGGTGGCACGAGGGGATTTGTTGGGGCACGAATGGGTTTTCGGTGGCACAAGGGGGGATTTCTGGATGGCTTGACGGGATTTCGGGTGGCTTGAGGGGATTTGGGGCAGCACAAAGGGACCTACGTTGGCACAAAGGGATTTGGGGTGGCACAAGAGGATTTGGGGTGAAATAAGGGCATTTGGGGTGACTGAAGAGGATCTGGGGTGCCACAAGGGGATTTGGGGTGGCACGAGGTGTCCTGGGGGGGCCACAAAGGGTCCTGGGGGGGCCATGAAGGGCCTCTAGCCCCCCAGCAGCTGCTGTAACCCCCCAAGGGCCGGGCACTCGCACGCAGCCACCGGTGCTTGGAGGCAGCACGGGGTAGGGGGCGTCAGGGAAGGTTTTGGGGTGGGGGTCCTGTGCTCAGCCAAGGGCCTGGCGCCCCCCAGGCCCCCCCCCCAGCC
>NW_026110155.1:0-2000 GCF_013377495.2 Cygnus atratus | reverse complement strand
CTTGGTGCATTGGAAAAGCTCCTTGACCAGATAGACTGGAAGGAGCAGGTCCTCTGCTTCAGCATCCCTTTACACAAAACATCCAGGAGGATTTGGGAGCTTCTTGATAACATCTTGATGGAATGGAAGACTGGGGAGCCCTGCAGGACCTCTTGTTATAAACCAAGATGAGGTGCTCAGGGGTGTAAAAGGCAGGGATGAGAAGGTAGAGTTGAGGCTGCTGAGAGAGGGGAACAACGCAGAGCGGAGGCCTTGAGGTGAGCAAACTTGGACCTGTTGGTGGACCTGCTTGGAGGAATCCCATGGGATATGGCACTGCAGAGAGGAGTGGTGCAAGGAGCAGTTTAATGCTTGAGGATCTTCTCTTTGAACCCAAGTGCCGTCCACCCAGACACAAATGAAGTCAAGAAAAAGTGGCAGGAGCCTGTCATGGATGAGAAAGGAGCTACTAACCAAAACCAGAGAGAAGAAGGAAGCAGTTAAACCATTGCATCTGGGTGCCTTCCATTATCGTTGATGCTGACAGAGGTTCAGTGATTCTATGTGGGAGATTCCCATTGGAAGTTATCTGCTCAGGGAACGTGAGAGGATCTTGGGCCCTGCTCCTGGCTTTACACAGGGTCCAAGACCAGCTGCTGGAAGAATCCACATTGCATGTGTGTCTGTAGAGGTATATATTTCCCCAGAAAATACCCTAGCATACGAACAGCCCAACATTCATTGACTCTGGTCCAGGCTTTGCTTGCTTTGTACTGTCATTGGGTGTTTCAGAGATGGTTCTCATGGTAATTCTTGCCTGGGTCGGAAATTCCGCTAAACAAGTACCTCCCTTAGTGCCTCTAGAGTCCTGACACTCCTCATGGTGTTACATAATGAGAGTCACCACAGTCAGAGTGAGCCATCTGCACCCAGCCATGAACAGGTGACAAAACGGAGCTTCAGGGCAGGGGGACCTTGGGAATCTCCAGCCTTCAGCCAACAGAAAGCCCCTGAAGGTGGCAAGGAGACATGGCCAGTGCTGCACGTGGGGCAGAATACCTGCATCCATCAGGGCAGGGCTGGATGTGAGCAGCTGAGAGGGGACCCTGGAGAAAAGGGCCTGGGTGCTACGAGGACACCATAGGAGCCAGTGGGACATGCTGACAGGGAGCAAGGCCAGCTCCTTACGGGGCTGCACTAGGGGCAGCGGGAGCCACCCAGGCTACTTGGGTTATCGTCCCTCTCGACTCAGTGCTGCTGTGGCTACCTCTGGAGCAGTGTGTCCCAGGGTGCGGCTCCTGGTTTTGGAGGAGTGCAGAGGAACTGAAGAATGTGGAAGGGAGGTCTGCCAGGAAGGGCTTCAGTGTTTGAAGCTCCCCATCTGTGTGGGGAGGCTGAGGGACCGGGGCTTCTTTGGGCCTGTGGCATGGAGGCAGTAGAGGAGGAGGCTGAAACTGGTCTCAGAGCAGGTGGAGCTTTTCTTTCTAGTGGGAAAGAGTATAAGAAACACCAAGTGTATCAAGTGCGGCCTGGGGCATTGAGATTGGGTCTGAGGAGAAATCTTTTTTGAAGAGCAGAGCTGTGGTGCAACAGCTCCCCCAGAAAAATTCTGGATAACCCCTTGGCTTTGTATTTTGTGGAATTCTCAGGGCAGATGGAGAGACATCAGTCAAGGCAGGAAGGTGCTCAGGCGAGGGCAAGGTGAAAAGCAGGGTGGATGACAGGGGCCAGCAAAGAAGGAAACAGGTGCACAGGCATGGGATACCATAGAAGACCCTGTGGTGGTTATGGTCAGGGATATTTTGCAAGGTTGAAAGCCTTCAACAGAGCCAACAGCTTTGTCTGCTGGGCTCTGGCTTTAGTCTCTCTCACGGATGCCTATGAGGAGACACCTTCTTCTTAAAGCATTACAGTCTCATTGCCTCCTCATCCTCCTTGGGGAGCCTGGGAGATGTCCTCCTGTAGCCTTGTACTTGGCATTGCCCATCCCCACACTGAACTGACCCAAGAAGAGCCCTAAA
>NW_026110154.1:0-2000 GCF_013377495.2 Cygnus atratus | reverse complement strand
ATGGTAGTGATGACATACAGTGTTATATGATAATTAACATACTACAATTCAACTCATGGGCTATTCTCACCCAGTATTAGGTCCCCTTGAGGTACACACCGAACCTCCCCATTCTTTTGCATTACCCACCAAGTGCATCCAGGTCCCTGGGCAAAAGCAATCCCACGAATGGGCTTGCCTTTTCCTGAGGCAGGAGTAGCCCAGACTGTCTTACCCAGCATGTTTCTTACGTGCACTACAGGAACTTTATCCCCTTCTACAGTGCGTAACAGGTTTGATTGGGCAGGTCCAGCTCGGTTGGCAGATCCTCTAGTATTGACTAACCAGGTGGCCTTTGCCAAATGTGTATCCCAATTTTTGAATGTCCCAGCACCCATCGCTTTCAGTGTAGTCTTTAACAGTCCATTGTATCGTTCAACTTTCCCGGAGGCTGGTGCATGATAAGGGATGTGATACACCCACTCAATACCATGTTCTTTGGCCCAAGTGTCTATAAGGTTGTTTCGGAAATGAGTCCCATTGTCTGACTCAATTCTTTCTGGGGTGCCATGTCGCCATAGGACTTGCTTTTCAAGGCCCAGGATAGTGTTCCGGGCGGTGGCATGGGGCACAGGATATGTTTCCAGCCATCCGGTGGTTGCTTCCACCATTGTAAGTACGTGGCGCTTGCCGTTGCGGGTTTGGGGGAGTGTGATGTAATCAATCTGCCAGGCCTCTCCATATTTGTATTTCAGCCATCGTCCTCCATACCAGAGAGGCTTTGACCGTTTGGCTTGTTTAATTGCAGCACATGTTTCACAATCATGAATAACCTGTGCTATAGTGTCCATGGTCAGGTCCACCCCTCGGTCACGAGCCCATCTGTATGTTGCATCTCTACCTTGATGGCCTGAGGTGTCATGGGCCCATCGGGCTATAAATAATTCACCTTTATGTTGCCAGTCCAGGTCCACCTGAGCCACTTCAATCTTAGCAGCCTGATCCACCTGCTGGTTGTTTTGATGTTCTTCAGTAGCCCGATTCTTGGGCACATGAGCATCTACATGGCGTACCTTTACAACCAGGTTCTCTACCCGGGCAGCAATATCTTGCCACAATGCAGCAGCCCAGATGGGTTTGCCCCGGCGTTCCCAGTTGTTCTGCTTCCATTGCTGTAGCCACCCCCACAGGGCATTTGCTACCATCCATGAATCAGTGTAGAGATAGAGAACTGGCCACTTTTCTCGTTCAGCAATATCTAAGGCCAGCTGAACGGCTTTCACTTCTGCAAACTGACTCGATTCACCTTCTCCCTCAGCAGCTTCTGCAACTCGTCGTGTAGGACTCCATACGGCAGCTTTCCATCTCCGATGCTTTCCCACCATACGACAGGACCCATCAGTGAACAGGGCGTATTTCTTCTCATTTTCTGGTAGCTTGTTGTACAGTGGGGCTTCTTCAGCACGGACCACCTCCTCCTCTGCTGATATCCCAAAGTACTTGCCTTCTGGCCAGTCCATAATCACTTCCAGGATTCCTGGGCGACTGGGGTTTCCTATTCGAGCCCGCTGAGTAATCAGTGCAACCCACTTGCTCCATGTAGCATCTGTTGCATGATGTGTAGAGGGGACCCTTCCTTTGAACATCCAACCCAGTACCGGCAGTCGGGGTGCCAGGAGGAGCTGCGCTTCAGTACCGACCACTTCCGAAGCAGATCGAACTCCCTCATATGCTGCCAATATCTCCTTTTCGGTTGGAGTATAGCGGGCCTCAGATCCTCTGTATCCCCGACTCCAAAACCCCAGGGGTCGACCTCGAGTTTCCCCAGGTTCTTTCTGCCAGAGGCTCCAGGTGGGACCATTCTCCCCGGCTGCGGTGTAGAGCACATTCTTTACGTCTGGTCCTGTTCGGACTGGCCCAAGGGCTACTGCATGAACTATTTCCTGCTTAATTTGTTCAAAGGCTTGTCGTTGCTCAGGGCCCCATTCAAAAGCATTCTTCTTACGAGTTACTTGGTAGAG
>NW_026110153.1:0-2000 GCF_013377495.2 Cygnus atratus | reverse complement strand
TATTTCATCATGATGAACTAAGACAGCCTTATACAAGTGACTCTATCAGGAAGATAATATTTAGAAGTTGTAGTAATTCCATTGCTGTATTTTTAATTCCAAAGCTAAACCTGGAGCCCATTAGTGTTTGTCACCTGATCAAAGTTAGCACTGCTTTGACCAAGGTTGAACCAAGTTTTTTTTTCCAGAGGTCTCTTCTTTGTAATGTTCTTTTTTTTCTAACATCTGATGCATCATTTGCTTTTGTCCCTTGTTTGTTTGTTTTGTGTTGTTTGTTTTTTTTTAATTTTCAACCAGAGACTCCCTGCTTGCATTATGCTTATTTAAAGTATGTATTTCATCCTAAAATCTAAAACTTCTATGAATTTTCTTACTGCACAAGGAAAAAAACCCTGCTAGTTATAGACTAATTAAGCTTTTCAATCTCATAATTCTTTGATATAAAATATCAAATATATCAAATATAAATTGATGAATGTATATAATTCATCATATGTAATTCTATATATGGTACGTATAAAACTGTTTTTTAACCCTTAATATTATTTTTAACAAAAGCACGTTCCTGTCTGTTTATCTACCACCTGCAGCTCCGGTGCTGTGACAAACTGACTGTGTCCCAAACAGCACTGTTGGAGACATTGGAGCGGCTTAGTTATAAACTGGTAATTGTGTGTATTTTTGCGCATGAGAGCAGGAATGGATTAGATCGGTGTATGCCTCATTGGCTAAGGTCCAGCCAACAGCTGAAGCCAAAAGAGAGCTGGAATGCTTTTGTTTCAACCAAAACTTAATGTGCACTCGGTCTGTTTTTATGAAGGTTTTTTATGAAGAGGCATTTCTGTCCTTAGTAGGGCTGAAACTTTCTCCTGCACTTTTTGTAGATGAAACAAGTGCGTCTCATCTCCGGAGTGCTTCCCTTGGAAGGCAGAGAGATAAAATACAGCAGACAGTACTACAACTGGTAAAATACACACTAACAGATACAGCGTGATGTTGTGAAGAAATTCAAGCTGATGACTGCACGCATGGCGTGCTCTGCACAGATAAATGTTAGCAGTGTCCTGGCTCTGCAGGCTGAGGTGGATGTGCTGTGTAGTCCTCAGACAGCAAGATTTCAAAAAGAAAGAACAGGCACGTGTCCCCTTCTGGTTCATTAGGATAAGGCTTGTTTTGCTTTGTGCAGGGGAGGGACTGGTGCAGAGCACCGCTTGCTTTGATGTCTGCTAGAGTCCTGCCGCTGGGATGAAATGGAAAGCGTCGTGCAGCAGGAGCAAGCAGCTGCTCTCATTTACACTGGACACCCACAAAGGGCTGAGAAGCCTTTGCCTTTGAATTGACATCACGTTCACGCTGGCAGCGCCGAGATGCTCGGTGCCTTATTTACTCATGAGAGTGGGGAAAGAAAAAAAAAAAAAAAAGACTGCTGAGTGATTTACCAGCTTTATCTCGACTGCACAAGAATCACTGTTGCTAACAGGAGCTGCAGTGTGCTTGATCCCTCTGTACGGAGGGAACAAAGGGCCTGGAAATCTGCCAGATCTCGAAAGGTGTCCTCAGCTGGCAGCAATCTCTCTTGCAGCCATCAATGGAGCAAGCTCACAAAAATCCTCTCAGACTGCCTGTATCCTTCTGGTAGCAAGCTATGGTTATGCAGCCCTGGCAGGTGAACTGAGGTGCGATACACGGTGCGATCGTGAGGCACCATGATCGGAAAACCATGGCAGGAACAAAGGCTGGATGGTGGCGGTGCAGGAAAATGGAGCTGGGGGGTCAGTGTGGGATACCAGCAGGAAACTTCACGGCCAAGAACAGAATACTGCCAGCATTTTAGGATGCCTAAGGATGGGTTCCCTCTTCTCCTCTGACATCAGTGTTCATTGCAAATAGTGGAGGTGTATTTGGGTTGCCACATCTCATAATTCATCCTCCGCTGAAGGAACCTAGCTCAGTGTTGTTGCTGCCAGGAGAACTGCAGCTACCTGTGCCCCATCAGCACT
>NW_026110152.1:0-2000 GCF_013377495.2 Cygnus atratus | reverse complement strand
CTGAAATGGAGATGGAAGAGTAATATGAAATAATGACTGTTTTGTTTATTTTTGACTCCAGTCATTTCTGGCTTTAAATATCTACTTAAGAACTTGTCTTCAGATGTATCATCAATAGAGAAGTATGCAGTGGTTTTCCGAAGGTAGGTTTTCTGGCCAGTTTTCCTGTACAGGTTTAGGTTCTCAATGCCAGTGCCTGGAGGACATTCAGGGATAAGATTATCGCTAGCTCAGTAATTCAGATCACATTAGACTGAACCGGCTGTCCTAATTTTAAAGGTTATTCTAATTTTATGTAAATCTTTAACTGCCACCCCCCCCCCAAAAAAAAATAAATCTGCATAATATGCCTTGCATTTTAGTTTTACTTGTCATTCACTTTTGTACAAGATTCAACTTTTTTTTGTGTGCCTTCTGGTACCCCAATGTCTTCTCAAGTGACACTGATATTAAAACTGAAGAGGCTTTTCCCCCCCCGTTTTATGAAATCCAAACTTGTAACGCCCCTTTCTTATTTCTTTTCATTCACCAAACGATTCTCAAAATTATCAAATCATAGTCATGCAGCTAAACCAGAAAAAGATGACTGTTTCTTATCTATGAAAAGAATAATCTGAACCAAGGAAAATATTCAAATGCTGAGGCTAGACCCTGACCCCAGTGCTCATATTAGTGAAGGGTTATTCACCTTATTAAAATTAATCCCATGTTCATGTCACTACCTGCCCCAGAAGGCATTTATTTATTTTAATATTTCTTATATTTCATATTCTGTACTTTTAATTAAATTTTATCTTTAATAAATCCATTTTTGCTGTGTTTCACCCCCTTCGATGATTCTCTAGAGAAACTGCATGATATGGACTCCCATTTCCTGATTGGTTATGCCTGCTTCCAGAATGAATCCACTCTGACTCATTCTCTAAAAGCAAGAGTCCACATTTTATACATTACCAGAAAGTCAAAAGAGAAAAAGAATCAATGTAAGAAACTGCTCCCTCCTCAACAGCAGCAGACGATTTCTTCTGCTCTGTCACTGTATTTTCAAGTTAATTTTTACTATTTAAAGTTGGCACTGGCCGTGGCTGAAAGAAATATCAGAGCACATTCTTTGAATAGTGCCTACTGTTTGGTAAAAATGAAGACTTCTCATACAATTATAGCATATGCTTTTGTGTTTTAAGCAGAGGACACGAATCTAAGGAGGTAAAAATTTTCACAGTTATTGGTGTATGGTAACATGTATGAAATTCACGACGTCCAAACTCAGCTATGTAAGAACTAGACATCTACTCTTGATGGGTCTCCTAGGCCCTCTAATGCATATAGGGTAATAAAAAGTAATAAATTTATCCTGGAAGCCTCTGTAAAATAATGGAGAGAGTCAGCCTTTGCAAAAATCTGTCTGTCTTAAATAATGCTAAATATTCAAAGTATTTTCCAGAATGATAAAAATATATACATTTCTGAAGAATGGATTGATAACTAAAATAAGATCGTTCCTTTCTATCATAAAACAAAACAAAAACAAAAACAAAAAACACAAACAAACAAACAAAAAAACACAGTAAAATCAAGTAATAGAACATGTTTAAAAAAAAAAATGCTTCCAGGTGAGGAGGAAGAGCTTTGTCTAAGACACTAACACCAGTAAATTTACCTTTCTATCTATACTGTGGAATGATTTCAGTTAGTTTTGAGGTATTTTAACAATCTGGATCTTAACTGTCCTGGATTTAAAATGTCCTGATACCTATAGCAACATAGGATGGACCATAGGTATCTCATTTATTTTCTTATGACATTCTAAACTTGTTAAACCTTCCTTTCTATCCCTTCACACCTTTGTTCTGACTAGGAACATGACGATAATGAAATACTCATAACAGAAGAGTGATGTTAATCTTCTATTTGTTGCTGTTGATTCTGGACTTTATTATATTTTAGTTCTTTTTAGTTTAAATCTCACAACAACTTTTTTCATTGTTTTATGTTTGGCA
>NW_026110151.1:0-2000 GCF_013377495.2 Cygnus atratus | reverse complement strand
ACATGTGGCTTAGGAAAGCTGTGTGTGAAAGACCCAGGCCCACCTAAACCTTGCCACCTTCTGATTAATCTGTGAGGGTAACCAGCATCTATAAATGATATAGCAGTATGCTTATGGAATTTGCTGCTAGTTTGTCCAGGGATGAGACTGATTCTCTTTCAGCTTCCTCTGGTGCAAACCACAATCAAATCAGTTAGTGAAGCTGAAGGAGGCTAGTATAAGAGCAGGGTGAATCAACTGAGATATGACCAATATTTTTCTATGTAATACTATGTAAAATACTGCTAAACATCCTAGGACGTGGTGAGCAGAGGATCCTCTTTCTTTTACCTAGTCTCATGGCACAGCATCTGTTTTGATTTGGTATTTTTTCCTTATCTTCGTAGGCTGGTGGAAGAACTGGGAAACCGAGAAATTGTTCAAATAGCCTGTGGGGACCATCACTCCATGGCACTGTCCAGAGGTAGTCTCTTTTATGCACACCTTTTCTCCAAATGGGAGTGCCATTTGACAGGCTTGCTCAGAAGGGAGACCCTGAACTGTGTCCAGTAGTTAGTGACACCATCAGTAATGAGCAATGGATAGGTGACACAAACTGTGCTCTCTGTCAGCACCGCCCTTCCTTCCCAGCTCTCAGGGACCTGCAGTTCTTTCTCCAATTCCTTAGCACTACCCCTCCTCAAAGGTGCGTTGTGGAGAGCAAACGTGGCTGCCCTGCCCTACGCTCACCAGACCTGGACGTTTTAAAGTTTGAGCTCTTCTCTGGTTCATAAAAGTACGGCAATAGAGGCAACACCCTGCTTTTATTCTTGCTGTGATGAGTCACATAGGCAGCATGGCACTGGCCTGAAGGGGGCAGAAGCAGACAGGGAGATTTGGCTTTTGCCGCTGATGTACTCCTAGCACTTAGGAGCTAGATCTCTGAAAACAGCACTGATTCTCACTCCCACTCCCAAAGTACAAAGACTCAAGGGAATCCTGACACAGAGCTGTTTTCTTTTGTTCCACGTGTGAAGGAGGTGAGCTCTTTACCTGGGGCCAGAATGCCTATGGACAGCTTGGAGTGGGGAGACAAGTCACACTCACCCCCAAACCACAGCTGGTGAAAGGACTAAAGGGCATCCCACTTGCTCAAATTGCTGCTGGAGGAGCTCACAGCATTGCTGTGTCACTCTCTGGAGCCGTGTACTCCTGGGGAAAGAACGACTTTGGACAGCTGGGACTCGGACACACGGAAGGTAAGGAAAGAAAGCAGTTTGAGAGCAAAGCAATAGAAAGGTATTTTCCTGCTCAGTGAACTTTCCGCACACAGGAATTGTTCTAGAATGCCAAATCTCTTTGGAACAGCAGTGGGTGGTAGGGACTTTGGAAGCAAGTATATCTAGATAAGTTTTTTGTTTCGAAGCTATTGCATCCTGACCAAAAAATGCACGAAGGGTCAAGGGATTTAGGTGTTATATATCTACAGATCATTTTGTCACCATTTTATGTGGCCAAGTGGGTAGTCTGGGCTCGTAAAACCATATGTCTCTTTCCAGCCAAACCTGCATGAAAGAAATTCATTTTATACCTCTTTGCCTTCTTTAATTTTCTGTGAAGATAAGGTGAAAAAATAATTAATGTCACCCATTGTCTTCAGACTTAGAAGGCAAGAGCAGAGTTGCCTTGGCCAGACAGAACCTGAAGTTGTTGAATATGTTCAACTCCTTGAAAATCAGATATTTTGAGGCCAAGCACCTTTCATCAAACAAATGTGAAAGTATTGCATTTTGTTTCAGACCTAGTGTAACTGAACAGAGAAAAAACTATGAACCAGACAGAACATTATGAGAAAGAGAATGTTATAGTGGAGGGTAGAAAACAACTTGAAACCAAGTCATAAATATTTGAATTGCTGTAAGATAGGACTGTAAAATGCCAAAAAAAGTATTTTCTAAATCTTTATTTCTACACTCCAGTATGCTTTCACTTTAGCTATGCTGTATTTTCTTTCCAGACAA
>NW_026110150.1:0-125698 GCF_013377495.2 Cygnus atratus | reverse complement strand
GCCCCCTCTCTGCCCTCGAGGCCCCCTCCTTCCCCCCCCAGTCCCCTTTCTCCCCCACCCAGGCCCCCTTTCCCCCCCCCATGCCCCCCTTTTCCCCCCCCCCCAAGCCCCCCTCCCTGCTTCCCAGGCCCCTGTTTCTCACTCCCCAATCCCCCTCTCCCCCCAACATGCCCCCTCCTCTTGCCCCCCGAGCCCCCTCTCTTGTCCCCCAGACCCCCTCTATCCTCCCCCAGGCCCCCTTTTCTCCCCCACCATGTCCCCCTCTTCCCCCCTCCAAACCTCCTTTCTGCCCCCCCAGACCCCCTCAGCCCCCCAATCCCCCTCTCTCCCCCCCCCGGCAATGCGCCCCCCCCCCCCCCCCCCCCCCCCCCATCCCCGACCCTCATCTCTCCCCCCCCCCCACACACACACAGGCGGGCACTGCCTGGACCTGGGGGGCCGCGGCGTGCTCTGCAGGTGCCGCCCGGGCTTCTCGGGCCCCCGCTGCGAGCACAACGTGGACGACTGCAGCCCCAACCCCTGCGCCAACGGCGGCACCTGCGTGGACGGCGCCAACGCCTTCACCTGCTCCTGCACCCTGGGCTACGCCGGCACCCGCTGCCGCCCTGCGCGCCGACGCCTGCGCCTCGGGTCCCTGCCTGCACGGCGCCACCTGCTACACCCACTTCTCCGGCCACGTCTGCGCCTGCCCCCCCGGCTTCATGGGCCCCCGCTGCGAGGAAGAGGTCGGGGGCCCCCGGCTGCTCCTCGCCGCCAGCCCCCGGCGCCCTTGGCCATCGCCTGCGCCCTCCCCATCGCCCTCCTGGGGCCCGGACTCGGCTTGGTGCTGGCGGCTCGCGGGTGGCGGCGGCGGGCGGTAGGGGGGGAGAGGTGAGAGTGGGGGGCACGGGGGGACACGGGGCAGCTGGGGGTCCCAGGGGGGACAAGGGGGGAACGTGTGGCTGATGTGGTTTTTCCTCACCGGCAGCCGAACGCTGGAGCTGGGGGGGGGCGGGGGGGGGCTGGGGTGAGACCCCAGGGGAGCGGGGGGACAAGGGGGCAGCTGGGCGTCCCAGGGGGACAAGGGGGGGGACACATGGCTGATGTGTTTTTTTCTCACCGGCAGCCGAACGCTGGAGCCAGGGGGGGGCCCTGGGGTGAGCCTCCCAGGGACAGAGCAGCCTCTGCCACCCCGAGCCTCGGCCACCCAGGTGAGGATGAGGACCCTGCGCTCGGAGCTTAACTGCCCCTTCATCTTCCTCCTCTTCCTCTTCTTTAACCCTCCCGGCACCTTCCAGGTCTGAGGCAGCGGTGATGGACCCCACAAGACACCAGAGAGGGCTTTGGAGAAGGCAGGGAGGGGTTTTTTGCTGATACCGGGACGTTTGAGCCCCGATACTGTAACGTTTGTGTCCCAATATCAGGACGTTTGTGCCCTGATAGCGGAACGTTTGTGCCAGATATTGGGACATTTGAGCCCCCGATATTGTGATGTTTGTGTCCCAATACCGGGACCTTTGTGCCCGATATTGGGACATTTGTGTCCCGATACCATAATGTTTGTGTCCCAATATTGGGACATTTGTGCCCTGATACCAAGAGTTTGTGTCCCGATATCGAGAGTTTGTGCCCCAATATTGTGATGTTTGTGCCCCGATACAAGGGTGTTTGTGTTCCAATATTGGGACATTTGAGCCCCGATACCGTAACATTTGAGGCCTGATACCAGGACATTTGTGCCCTGATATTGGGACATTTGTGTCCCAATACTGAGCGTTTGCGCCCCAATATCAGGACATTTCTGCCCCAATAAAGACCTTTGAGAGGCTGTTGCTGTGGGGATCGCAGCAGTGTTGGTGCTCTCTTTTTCCCTCACAGCGCTGCGTGTGCTCGAGGAGGGGGCACTGGGGGCGGGGGGGGGGGACACACACTGGGGACAGGAGCCGTGGGCTGGGGCTGAACGAGTCCCATGTGGGGCTGATGAAGGTTGTGCAAAAAAATCCCAATAATTTTTCCAGACAGGGCAATCCGTGAAGCTATATTCCCTATTTCTGATGCTGATTTCTCCTGATTTCTCCCCCGTTTCCTCGCTGGCCAAGTACTACAGGTTCACAACCTACTCAATGCCCTTTTTGATACCCTATACGTACAATTTTATTTGACCAACTGTTTAATTTCTTTTTTTTTGTTTGTTTTTTCCCTTCTCTCATGCCTAGAGGGCCCGTGATTTTTGGTTTTATTGATTTTGCCCTGTTTTTCTGAGCCATCCTCCTTATTTCGGGACCGTGGGACCTTCCCCCTATCTGCTTCACATCCTGCTGTGCCACGGTCCTGCCTGAGTGATCCCTTTTGAATATAAAACCACCTTCTATTGCAGAAACACCGCTTCGTTTCTCACACTTGCCACCCCGCTGATGTCTTTGTCACCCCCTCGATAGCCCCCCCTTGTCCCGTTAGATGTCCCAATGAGGGGGGCAATTCGCACCTCTGCCCCCCTGCTGCACATCAAAACCCCACCAACACCTCCCAGCCAGCCCCCCTCACCCAAAAAAAAAAAAAACAAAACATTAAAAAAGGTTTTTTTTGGCAAGAAAAACACCAGTGGGAAAGGGGGGCGGGGGTGAGCGATACCACCCTGCTGGGAGGGACGCAAAGCCGCACCGGAGCCCACAAAATGGGGGGAAAACAGCAGGAAAAGGGGACGGATGGGGCATAAAGGGTGCTGAGCTCCTAAGGGTGGGAAGGGGATCTTGGCCCCGGGGAGGGACGACGGGGGGGGGTGGGGTGGGGTGGGAGGAGGACCGGGGGGATGGGTCCAGTACCCCCCCCTCAGTCCCAGTACCTCCCCTGTAGCAGTAGCGCACCCTGCTCAGTCCCAGTACCCCACCCACTGACCCAGTAGCACCCCCCTTAATCCCAGTAACACCCCCCTGTCCCAGTACACCCCCTCCACACCAGTACCCCCTCTCTCCTCAGTCCCAGTATTCCTTTGGTTCCAGTACCCACCCCTCAGTCCCAGTATCCCTCCCCCATCCCAGTAGCATCCCCCCCTCAGTCCCAGTACCCCCCCCCATCACAGTACCTGCCCCCCAGGTCCCAGTACCCCCCTCTCCTCATGCCCAGTATCACTCCCCCATCCCAGTAGCGCCACTTTCTCCCATCAAAAAATGCTCCCAACGGAAGCCTTTGGGTAGACCTGAACTCCCTTGGGGAGCCTTCACGCAACCCCACACACAACAGGACTCCGCGCCTTCTCTCCATCCGAACTGGAACTGCCCTGCCTGGCACATGCTCACACTCTACCTGACAACCCCCCCCCCCCCACACACACACACACCCTCTCTCAGCCTGACCGTCACCAATCCTGAAAAGCCCCATCTGCTGCAACGACTTAAAAGCACCTACCCTTGCCCTATGTGTCCGTTCACAACCCCAACCCAAACATAGCATTTGCCCCCCCAAACTTAGCTTGGGAACACTGGGAGGCAGGTTCCATCCTCAACAAGGAACACAACGGCTAGCCAGGACGTTGCTTCAGGCATGAGGCTCCACTTTATGTGCAGAAATAAAGTGCCATCAGGCACCAGCACGCCAGCCAAACTTCTTCCAATGCAACACCCTCCTCAGAAGCAGAACGGTAGTCAACTGACCTGCTCTGCTCCTGAAATCAGATAGAAAACCGCTGGACAACTCCCCGCTTCCCCCTGCCAACCACCCCCCAACACACAGTATTTGCCCCTTGATTTAATTCTCATGGGTCAGAATACATCCTCAGTGTGGACCACAGAGGCCAACTAGGATGTTGACAGATTCTTCTTCATCCCCTGAAAACAGGAGTCACCCAGAGGTGGACCGATAGACTACCAAACCAAAAACCATGCCCATTTTCCACCTTTTCTCCACTCACCTTCCCGATCAAGGTTTAGCGCATCAATTCGCCATGCCAAGGTCACGTGGCTTAGACCAAGGAGAAAGAACAGACAAACGTGACAATCCACAAAACAGTCTATACCCACTCCTCTTCTTTCCTCCCCTGCCCCAACAGCCAAGAAGCCCCAGACCCACGTCCCCCAACCCAGTACCACCGCTTCGCTCACCTAACGTCCCAAAGAGATGCATCACGCTCCCTGCTCCTCTTGCACTCCGAGCATCTCCAGCATTTCAGGAACTGGACCCGCTGACATCTGGTGTGACACAGGAACGTGGCAGGAGATGCACGCTGCCGTCATAAGGTGCTTGCCAAGCCTGCCTGCCAGGCAAAACAGACAAAACCAGCCGACCAACTCATGGCCCACACTGCCATCCACTCATCCTCATGCCTTGTTCAAATTTCCAGCTTAGTCCATGCCCATGACCTGGGCTACAAGAAACAAAGAGAGAAGGTCATGTCCGTGATGGACACGCAAACAGTACAGCTCCTTGCACAGGACTCAAACACAGAGACCAGAGCCAGAAAAAAAACCCTCAGGTCCACAAATGCCAAAAGGCCATGAATGCACAGCAGCCCCGGCAGGGGTAATCACAGACTTATCCTTCACAGCTGAAAGAGGTGACCCTGCTCAGTCTCTTGGTAATACTGCGCCTATGCGGTCAAGCCCCTTGTGGTGCGTACTGAAGCTCTTTGTGAATCCTCTGGAGAGTTACACAAATGGCTTGATATATCTAGAGATTAAAACATAACCCAAAACCAGAAGCGTACCACACCACATCCCAAAAACAAGTTAGCTGGCAACCTCTGCCAAATATCCCTCTATTACGTGAATTCCAAGCACTTAAAATCTAGAAGGCTGCAAGGTCTAAAGACTCTACAGCCAGCAAAACAGCAGGAAAAAAGCTCCAAAAATATAACAAACTGTCCCTAACCCTGAAAAAGACTACACCTTAGGTGCCTACGTGCCTACAGCTACTGTTTTCAGATACATACCGGCACAGGGAACTTGGATGATACATTTCCCCTAAACCCTGCTCCATCACTTTACCACCAAGGTTGTAACTTTGATAGTACTTGACATACAGGTGAAGACATAAGGACACATTCACAGTAAGCCCTGTAATTCTGGAAAAATCACAAGGGACCTAGAACCACAAAGCAAACACACAAAGTAACATTGTCATCCTATCCGTAAACATGCTATAAGAATTACTCACCTGAAGAAGAGCTGCATGCAGTAAAGGCACCTACTACTATATAGATTGCTTTAGTCTAAAAGCTCCTACTAGCTGTTACCTCAAAAAGATGTACTTACCTCTCTCAACTTGGAAATGCATCAGCCCATAGACTCCGACCCACCTAAAGAACCCTGCAACCAACTAAAGGAAAAGCAAAGCACTTACCCCAAAGAGCAGCTCAAGCAGAAAGAGCTCTCTGATGGGATGCCTGGGGCTCGTATACCATTAGGCCCTGCCTAGAACCCCACTCCAATCACCTGGGAAAGGGGAAGGGCAAAGCACAAAAAGGAAGAAACAGAGCAGAAGGAGCAGCAGCTGTTTTTTGTTTGTTTGTTTGTTTTGTTGTTTTGTTTTTGTTTTTAAATATGGTTTAGCTCAACAGAATGCAGAGTGCAGACAAGAGGACTGGGCTGATCCTAGAAGCAACAATTCCTTTGCTTTTGCTTCAGCATTGAATATTGAAAGGACAATATGGCCAAGCAAGTAACTGAAACTATTTCATCTGGACTTAGCTCAAACCTTTCTTTACATAGTGTTGTGGTTTAACCCGGCTGGCAGCTAAACATTATTATTAAGACAGGGAAAAAAAATATTATATAATATATAAATATCATAATATTATAATTATATATAATTATATATATTATATATACAATATATATTATATATTCACAGAAAGTGAAAAAATATTATATATTCACAGAAATATATTATATACATTATATATAATATATGAATAATAATAAAATATAATAATAATAATAATAACAATAATAATAATAATAATAATGATAATAGTACTACTACTAATAATGTGTACAAAACAAGTGATGCACAATGCAATTGCTCACCACCTGCTGACCGATGCCCAGCCTATCTCCGAGTAGCCGGCCCCCCACCCTGGCTAGCCACCCCTATATATTGTTTAGCATGACGTCAGATGGTATGGAATACCCCTTTGGCCAGTTTGGGTCAGCTGTCCTGGGTCTGTCCCCTCTCGGCTCGTGCTGCATCCCTAGCCTGCCCGCTGGCAGGACAGAGCGAGAAGCTGAAAAGTCCTTGGCTTGGTGTAAGCACTGCTCTGCAACAATTAAAACATCAGCATGTTATCAGCGCTCTTCTCATCCTAATCCAAAACATAGCACCCTACCAGCTACTAGGAGGAAAATTAACTCTGTCCTAACTGAAACCAGGACAACATAGGCAAAAATAATCTGAGAGGCTGCAGCCACATGGGAAGTGGTGATCGGCGGCCATCTTGGCCATAGCAATCACAAAGCGGTTGAGTTTAAAATCATTGGTGATAGGAGGAAAACTGCCACAAAACCTGCTTTTGGCAGGGGGGTTGGACCCGATGATCTCTTGAGGTCCCTTCCAACCCCTCCAATTCTGTGAATTCTGGACACGGGGAGGGCAGACTTCAGGCTGCTCAGGGAACTAGTTAGGAAGGTCCCCTGAGAAGCTGCTTTGGAAGGTATCGGGGTCCATCTTTTTAAGCACCACCTCCTAAGAGCACAGGAGCAGGCGATTCCAAAATGTCGGAAGTGAAGCAGGCGGGGCAGAAGGCCAGCTTGGCTGAGCAGGGATCTTCTTCTAGAGCTTAAGAGGAAAAAGCTTCCAGTGTGGCCACTGGAAGCGAGGTCGGGTGACATGGCAGGGCTACAGAGGTGCTGTTCGCCTCTGTCGGGAGAAAATTTGTGCGGCCAAAGCTCAGAGGTGAAGCTGGCTAGTACTGTGGGTGACAACACAGACATATATATATATATATGTACTGAATATGTTAACAGCAAAAGGAGGACCGGAGGAAACATTGGTCCGTTACTTGATGAGAATGGTCACCTCACAAGCAGGGACATAGGCGAAGCAGAGACATTTAATGCCTTTTTCGCCTCTGTCTTCATGAGCAGTGATGGGCTCTGGGACCCAAGGGGCCCAGAGTTGGAGGGCCGCGACTGCAATAACAAAAGCCTCCCAGCCAAACCCACACTGGATGCATATGAGTCTACGGGGCCTGAGGGGATTCATCCCAGGGTTCTCAGAGGGCCGACTAATCCTCATCGCGTTCTACAACTTCCTCGCGAAGGGGAGCGGAGAGGCAGGTGACCTATTCACTGTAAACACCAGTGATAGGACCCGCGGGAATGGTGTTAAGCTGAGGCGGGGGAAGTTTAGGCTGGACATCAGGAAGAGGTTCTTCACCGAGAGGGTGGTCGCACACTGGAACAGGCTCCCCAGGGACGTAGTCAGTGCACCAAGCCTGTCTGAATTTAAGAAGCGATTGGACTGTGCACTTAGTCACATGGTCTAAACTTTGCGCAGACCTGTGTGGTGCCAAGAGTTGGACTAGATGATCCTTATGGGTCCCTTCCAACTCGGGATATTCTATGATTCTATGATTCTATGATAAAGTCCTTGTGAGACCTCTCTCAATTATTTTTCAATGGTCTTGGGAGCCCAGAGAGGTCCAAGTTGACTGTAGGCTGGCAATCATTGTGACAGCTTTCAAGAAGGGCAAGAAGCGCCTGATAATTACAGACCTGCCAGTCTCTCTTCAGAGCCTAGTAAAAATATGGAGAAAACTGTTTGGGCGTTACTGAAAAACACCTGAAAGACAACACAGTCATTGGTCACAGCCCACCAAGGTTCATGAGGGGAAAGTCCTGTTTAACAAACTTAATTTCCTTTTACGACAACATCACCCATCTAGTTGACCAAGGGAAGGCAGGTTTTGGATTTCCATCAAGTTTTCAATGCTGTTTCTCTCAGTATCCTTCTGGACAAAATGTCTGTTGTACAGCTAGATAAATACATGCTGTTTAGGGTGAAAAATTGGCTGATGGGTTGGGCTCAAAGGGTTATAGAAAGGGGGTTGCATCAGGCTGTTGACCAGTCCCTAGTGGGGTTCCCCAGGGTTCCATTGTAGGGCCAGCACAAGAGGCTGGAGAGCAGCCCTGCAGAAAGGGATCTGGGGGTTTTGGTCGACAGCAAGTTGAATACGAGTCAGAATTCAGCCTGGAGGAGACTGAGGGGAGGCCTCCTGGCGGCCTGCAGCTCCCTCACGAGGGGAGCGGAGGGGCAGGTGCTGAGCTCTGCTCTCTGGGGACAGTGACAGGACCCGAGAGAACGGCATGGAGCTGGGACAGGGGAGGCTGAGGCTGGGTGATAGGAAAAGGTTCTTCACTGAGAGGGTGGTCGGGCACTGGGACAGGCTCCCCCGGGCAGTGGGCATGGCTCCAAGCCTGCTGGAAGTCAAGAAGCGTTTGGACAACGCTCTAACATTCTCCGATATTGGGCGGTTCTGTGTGGAGCCTGGCGTTTGACTCAATGATCCTTGTGGGTCTGTGTGGGAAAGGAATTTGCAGGTGGCTTTGCGCTATTTCACACGTCCCTGAATTAGAGATAATGAAGAAATAAGCGTTAGAAACAAAAACTCGAGCAAGGTGGAGATAAATTGGTTGGAGATAACTTGGCTACGACGTTAAAGATGAGCTTTGCGCAGAGGCCAATTGCTGGCTGGCTTGAGGCGCACGTCTCGGGGCGCCTTCTGTTCAAGAGCCATCAGGAGACCGTGTCTTTCATCCCTTCAGGTCTGCCCCTTTCCAACTCAGGATATTCTATGATTCTAAGTGTGGCACCCAGCATTTGGCCTTGAATGCCACGCAGCTGGATGCGGCCCGTCGATCCAGCCTGTCCAGATCCCTTTGCAGAGCCTTCCTGCCCTCAAGCGGATCAACCCTCCTGCCCAGCTTGGTGTCGCCCTGCGAACTTACAGCGCCCGGACGCCTGGGACCCACCCAGCCCAGGCGCGTGTCACAATGGGACCCTTTGTGACATCCCTTGGTGACACCCCAGGGGTCCGCCTTATAAGAGTGCAGCCGTGGCTCGGACCCTCAGTGTCGGTGCACGGCAGTGACGGACAGGGCAGGAGCACAGGGCCTTCGAGGAGTCCCTGAGCACAGCCCACGTCCCACAATGCCGCAACCGCCCGCCTGCAGGAGCCGCCGTTTTATCCTTGTAAGCTCTCCCACTCCAGAGACTCTTTCTGAATCTGATGAGGAGGGAGCTATCCCCCCCAGACAGCCCAGGCTGGCCTGGCAGGAGACCTGGTCTTCTGAGGGCAGCAACCGGCCAGCAGAGGACAGCTTGCTGGCAGAGGGCAGCAGCCCGGCAGAGGACAGCAAGGATGAGTCGCAGCTGCTGAATCCCAGTGAGTCAGGGTCACGGGGATGGGGTGGGGAGGGTTGGGGACAGCGAGACCCCTGCTTGACTCCAGGACTCCTTTCCTGGCTAAACCGGCGGGTGGGCCTGACGGGGCTGAGCTTCCTCCACAGCACCACAGAATCCCAGGACGCTTTGGGCTGGAGGGAACGTCAGCGATCACGACGCCTCCCCCCAGCCCAGGCTGCCCAAAGCCCACCCAGCCTGGCCGTGAGCAGCACCAGGGAGGGGGCACCGCAGCCTGCGCCAGGGCCTCACCGCCCTGGGCGTGAAGGATAGAAATCCCTCCCTGACCGAAAGAAACCTGCCCTCTTTTAGGTTATAGCCGTCACCCCTTGTCCTGTCGCTGCACTCCCTGATGAAGATCCCCCCCAGCTTTCCTGGAGGCCCCTTTGGGCACTGGGAGGCCACAGCGAGGTCCCCCCGCAGCCTTCTCCAGGCTCCACAAGCCCAGCTCCCTCAGCCTCTCTTCCCAGCAGAGCTGCTGCAGCCTCTGGGCATCCTCGCGGCCTCCCCACGTCCTTCTGGGGCTGGGGCCCTTCCTCTCCTCACTCCTGCATTCAGCCCCTCTCTGCAGCACTCTTTGCTTTCCTCCTTTCCAGATAAGGCATGGAAACTGTGCAAAGACTCGGCCATGGAATTCATCGAGGCTTATGTCAGTGGCACAGAAAAGGTAACGGCAACCGCTTGCATCGCAGCCGTGCTCCTGGCGCTGCCACGGCTCTGCTGCGGGGCTGCTGGAGGGCTGCTGGCTGGGCAGAGCTGTGGCCTCCGGGCGTCCCACACAGCTCCAGACCCCTCAAGGCTTTGGTCCTGCTGGCCGTGGGTGTCCCCCTAACGCTCTGTTTGTGTCTTTGTGGCTGCCAGGACAAGGAGGAGCAGAAGATGCTGTTCCTCAGCAAAATCTGCGCTCTGTGCAGAACTGTTACAGAGAAGGGCTTGTCGCTGGACTTGCATGCCTTCTGCTGCAAAAATAAGCTGGTGGAGAACATCATGGTGAGAGGATGTGCGGCGGGTTGGGGAAGGGGCAAGGCCCCCTGGCACCAGCCCCCTGGGAGGCCGGGACTGGGGCAGCGCTGGCTCTGCTGGTGCTGGGTGCCGGCGGCTGCAAGCTCTCATTCCTCTTGTGCTCTACAGGCGCTGCTGGAAAAGGAGCCCATGGACAGCTTGCACACAGAATTTCGGCAGAAGGCCATGGAGACTCTCACCGTCCTCAGGTGAATGCCCAGCCCCTGGTTGGGCCAGCACATCCCCAGGACAATGTCCTGGTGGCCCTGAAGCTGGCAGGGAGGCTGCCCATCCCTCCCGGGGATGCCTGGCCAAGGGAGGTCCGTGTCCTCCTTCATAAGCCTCAAGGCACTGCGTCCAACAGGCTCCTCTCTCTCTCTCCCTCAGCAACACCGTGCCGAGAGCACTGCATGGCAAAAAGGAGAGTCTCCGGAATGCGTGCTACAGGAGCGTGTTCTTTCTGCCTCCGGAGTCCAATGTGCCAGAGACAGAAAGAGCACTCTACACCAAGGTATGTGCTGGGTGAGGTACCGGCACCCCCAGTCCTGCTGAGCTGCTGCCTTGCTTCCCCGTGCTGAGAGAACTGGAGACCAATGCAGGGCCGGGGCCCAGATTTGCTTTCCCAGCCTCATCCCTTCTTCCCCTTCCCCTTCCCTGGCCTGATCCCGTGCTGCAGGAGGTCTGCACACAGCAGCTTTTAGCCCCAAAGTCACCCCTGGGCTCCAGAGGGGCTCAGAGCCAGCTCCTGGGGCTGAGAAGGGCCACAGAAATAATTCAGTGATCACCTGTCCTCCTTGCAGACTATGAATGCCATGGACCCCATGCTGGCGGCCTTCGTACGCAACTGTCCCCCCGCCAGCGTCAGCACAGAGTTGCAGAATATCTTGGAGGTTTGGCATTTGCAAAGAATTTCCAAAGAATCCTCTCAGGTCACATTTGCAGACCGCTGTCAGCCCAGCAACTTCTCTCCTTGCAGGTGCTGCTGGACTTTGCTGGCTCCAAAAACTCAGCTGTGCGTGAGAGAGCTGTGACGAGGATTGAGAGGCTGAGTGATTTCATCCTCTCGTATTTTGTGGCCAAGGTAAGGAACAAGGAACCCTCCACCCTTTCCTGCATCCCAGAACATCCTGCCTCTCAGGGGTGCCTGCGAGGCAAGCCTGGATGCATGTGAGGGCCTCAGCACCCTGAAGCAAGGGTCTTCGTCCCTCCTTTGCCCCTGCTCTTCCCTCCCCAGGCCCTGCTCTCTCAGGGGCCGGCTCTGCCTCCACTAAGCCCTTCGTCTCTCCTCCCTCCCTCCCCCAGATCTCAGACTACAATGAAAAATACAAGGACAGCCACGATGATCCCAGAGAGCTCTACATCCCCATCCTGGGCCAGCTGCTGGGACACCTCTTCATTGTCAGCTGTGGCACAGATTCCATCAGTTGCACAGCTTTGGATGCTCTTTTTCGCTTCTACGAAATCATCTCAGATGGAAGAGGTAAGAGAAGGTGTGGTGGGCAGCGTCCGTCTGCACACAGACATCTGCTGGTATGTCTGCTGCTTTTCCCCGAGTATTCTGAAGGATTGTTCTTTTGCTTGGTGGAGGCTGCCCACGGGAGTCTGCCAGGTTCCCTGACCTCCTCTGCTCCTCACAGCAGCTTCCCGCAGGACTCTGGCTATCGTTTTCCACAGAAGCTAAACGCTCACCTCATGTCCAGGAGCAGTTCTCTGCTGCTGTCCTTCTCAACCCTCCCCAGACCACCTACCACGCTGTTTTGAGGTCTTCCCCAGTCTAAGCCATCAATCGATTACCACTTCCCAAACCACATCTTCCCTGAGGAGTGGACAGCAGAGCCAGCCGTGCATCACCAGGGATGGTGTCGCCCTCCAGAATTCTCCTTGACTGTTTGCTCCCTGCCGTCTTGCAAGCAGATGTCAGGGAGCTTCCTGCACATCCTGACCCCGAGCAGAAGGGGTCTGTGACACGCTGCTACCCCCACGGCACCCAACGCCATTGCTTCTCCTCCTTCTGCATCATCCCTGAGGTCCCTCTTGCTCCCAGCAGCCGTCACCCTGTGCTCTACATCCCTGCCCACCACTCTCCTCACCATGGGTCTGAGCCTCCCTCCTCAACCATTCCTAGTGAAAGTGCTTTTCACCATTTGGCAAGCTTGTTGGCAAAGATGCTCTTCCCTACTGACTCTTCGGTGTTCCCCCCTGTTTAGAATGCTCACTGACAAAGGACATGGAAAATTATGCAGAGAGACGAAAGAAGTTGAAGGATACAGCATTTCCATTCACTGTAATGTCCGCTCCCTGTGATATTGCCAAGGTAATGAGCTCTGGCCTTGCTGGGAATCTTGTCCGCAGCATCAGCAGGCAACTCGTGTGAGCAAAGGGGTCCAGAACCGGTGGGGCTGGCACGGCCTCACTCGCCCTGGTGAGAGGGTTCCTCTTGTCCCCAAGCTGGGGCTATGCGAAGGCTGCTCCCCTGTGTCCCGGCAGCAGCTCCAGCCCTCCTGGCCACCAGCAAGCCCTGGTTACCTGCAGGGCCAGCACTCTGTCACCATACGCCCCATCCTCACTCCTTCCCCCTGAGGGCCCTCTCTCTGGAGCTGCCCTTGCTGCTCAGCTAAGCAGCACCCTTGGGACACTCAGTGCGGCATGTCTTCCTTCCCCTCCTCCTTCCCACAGGTTTTTGGAGGATACCTCTTCCCTTCTGAGAGGCTGGACGTCATCCTCACAGCCCTTGAAGCTTTACAAGACTCCAGCATCCATGACAAGCAGGGGGCCTGCAGCGTGCTGGAAGCAGCCTTGGAGGACCCTGACTACTGGCTGACAGATGTAAGTGGCCTGTGGCCATTGCCCTGCCCTTGAGCTCTTTCAGGCGTTGTTCCACCATCCCTCCCTCCCTCCTTGCCTCCCTCGCACACCGAGCTCTCTTGGGCTCCAGAAGCCACCTGAAGGCAGCAGGAGAGCAATGGAAGGGGCCAAAGTTTCAGTGGCAGCTGTGGAAATGGCTGCAGTCTGGTGGACACACCATTCCCACCTTGTCCCCCCAGGTGCCAATAATCATGGAATGCATCAGGAAAAACCTGGACAGCATCCACACGGCATCAGCGCGGCGCTGCCTGGACTCCCTGCTTCTCCAACTGACCAACCAGATGTCCAGGGAAGAAGTCAAGAACCTGCTGCAGTTCTCTCCGCCAAGTGACAGGTCCTGGCCTTAACATCCTTGAGGGCTTGTTCCACGTCGGGAGATGCACCTGGAGACGCTCTGGTTGCCAGAGCCATGGCAAACAGCAGGGCATCCCCAAGGAGCACAGCCCTCCATCCCACCAACATGTTCCAGCCCCACTGGGCCAGCCAGGGCTGCAGCAGCCCAGCTGTCCAAGGCAGCCCAGAGCACCCCTGCCCCCAGGGAACGCCAGCTCAGCCCCCTCCTGCTTGCCCAGGCTGGGCCCCCAGCACTCCCCAAGTCACAGGGGCCGCAGGACAGCCTGGGTCCTACGGGGCTGGCCCAGGCCGCGGCCCTGCGGCTGAGGCAGCCCCGCTGACAGAGTATTCTGGGCTTGCAGCACTGCCCTGGGCATGTGGGAGGTGGTCCTGGCCATGCCGCAGACCTTGGAGAAGGTTTTAAACATGCTGATGGAAGACTTGCCACTGTGCAACTGGTGCACGGCAGTGACAGAAGACACCTGCATCCGTCGCTTGGCTGTGAGTTCCCAGATGAAACCTTGCTCCCAGCAGGGCTGCGCGTGCCCCTTCAGGCACACAGGCACAGCCCTGTCCCCATCTACCCCCAACCTGCCAGCTCCCCCAGGACGTACGGACACATCGTCCCTGGGGCCGGCAGGGCCGGCAAGCCCCCGTAACCAGCCGCGCCTGGTGCCTCTTTGGTGCCAGCTCGCGCTGCTCCATCCCTGCCCAAAGGCGGGAGAAGAAGAGGCTGCAGGGAGCCCTGCAGGCCCTGCCAGGCTCTCCCTGCTCTTTCTTGCAGATGCTGGCCCAGAATCACATTTCTGAAGAGGAGTTTGGTAACCCAGTGCACCTCCTGAGTTACCTGAAGCACCCAAGCCCAGCGATGCGCTTGATGGTTCTCAAAGGGCTCTCCACCGTGTCAGAGAGCCCTGAGAAGGTGAGCGGGCCATCGTCAAGCAAAGCCATGTTGGCAGCCTGGGGCTTTGCTCTTCTGCCCTCCCGTCCCTCCCCGTTGCTCTCCCCGCATCCCTGTAGTGCGCCCGCGGCCACTGCTTGCAGGAGGCGATTGCCATGCCAGCTGCCAGGAAGCAAGGCAGGAGGCTGGTGCTCAGGAACCACAGCCCTTTGCCCAGGGTGGTCTCTCACGGCTTCACGGAAGGGAAACTGTGTCTTTCCTACAGGCAAGAAAAATTCAGGTCGTGCTGCCAGACATCCTGGAGGCCCTGCAGGACACCAACACAGACGTCGTGCTGAAGGCCCTGCTTGTGCTCAGCAATGTGATGGCTCATGTGGAGAGGAGAGGGGCCAGTCGCACGGCTCTGCAGCTGGCTGAGAAGCTCCTGCCACTCTTTGCCCATGTAAGTCTGCTGCGGGAGCCCGAGCCCTCAGCTGGGCCCCCTGTAATGAGGGCTGCCCTTCAGCCCGGCCCCGTGGGCAGCACTCAGGCAGGGCCTTCCCAGTCTCCTCGTCAGCCCAGCCGCTGGGGAGCTCTGCTTGGACATGGCTGGTGCGGCTGGTGGCGAAAGTGGGGTGGCTGGCGGGCAGCCTGTGATGGCAACCGACTGCGTTGCCTTTCACGGGCACCAGGCCTTGCAGCTGCCCCGGCAGGGCTGCTGAGCAGCTCCTCTGGGAAGGATCCAGCGCTGAAGTTCTGTGATCTCCCTTCGCATCAGCCACGCTAATGCCCCTGCTCCCATGGGCGGGCAGCAGCTGTTGCTGAAATTCATCCTGTCCTCCTCCCTGCCAGGAGTCCAGCCAGGTGCGCGAGCACTCCATCTGCCTCTTCCAAGCCGTGACGGAGGCTGTGCTGCGGCACAGGCAGAAGGAAATGAAGAGGACAGTGCACAGCAGCCTTCTCCCGCTCTACTTTCGGATGAGAGACCAGAGTGAGAGCGTAGCAAAGGTACAGATCTCAGAGCTGACCAGTTACGTGGGCAAGGGTGTGCCGACACCACAGGGATGCTCTGGGGGATCTCTGGCCGGCAGCGTGAGCTGCCTCCGATGGTGGCTGTCCCGTGTCCTTGCCCTGGCCATTGAACCCAGTGCACGCTGTCCCCCACCACAGCCTCCCATAACACGCTGGGAAAGGCTCGCAGCCCTGCCAAGAGGAGGGGACAGAGGGTCTCCTTCCCAAGGCTGTGGTGCCATGTCCAACCTCTGCTGCTCCACAGGCCTCTGGGGAAGCTCTCGTCGTCGCTGCAGAGTTTCTGCAACGCAAAGAACTCAAGCACTTGGCCCAGACAGAACAGACGTGGAAGATCGGGGAGTGCTTGGTAAGGACGACCCCACAGGCCCCAGCCCCAGCTGGGCAAACGTGCCCGGCCAGAGCCCGCTGCCTGCAGCTGCATCCTCGCTCCCTTCCTTCCAGCACAGAGCCCCAGGGGGCTCTTCTGCAGGCCCCTCTGCCCTCCCTGTCCCCAGGATGCTGGAGGAGACCCTGGGGAGGGTCTGCAAGCCCCGTGACCTTGTGTTCTCTCTCCAGCTGCAGCAGGGCAGAGACAGAGTAGACGAATACCTGCAGCAGAGCCAGCCCTACCTGCAGGACTCTCAGACCGTCTTGCGACTTGAGGCCGTCAGGTTCATTGGTGAGCCCAGCCCCTGGGTCCCTCTTTGGGCAGCCTTTGGCAGCCCCAGGCACTGCCCTGGCAGTGAGGCGCAGCCCTGTTGCCCCCAGAGCCCCCCGACTGGGCCCTCGCTCCAGCCCCCCTCGGGCAATGACCTTGCTGGGGTGCAGGAGGGGGCACAGCCTGGCTGGCCAGGCCAGGGGCTGCGCTGCTGGGAGCTGTGCTGGGGAGCGGGGGTCTGATGGGAGCTCTGTGTCTAGGGCTTGCTGCGCGCTACTCCAAGGACCAGAGCGAGGAGAAGCTGAATGAAATCGTCAGCGGTGAGTGAGGGCAGTGGTGTGTGTGCTAGGGCTGGGGGGACAGGGGCAGAGGCCCCCACGCCTTGCCCTGCTCCAGGGAAATGCTTCGGGGCGGAGGAGCAATGCAGGCATAGGAAGGAGGGAGAGGAGACGGGGTAGCCCGGCATGTCAGGGAATGCCCTCCCAGCCTGGAGTTGGGCAGTGCTGCTGAAAGGGTTGAGTGTGCCTGAGGAAGAGTCAGGAGAAAGGGCAGGAAGGCTGATAGAAGGTGGGAGCCTGTTGTAGAGCACCCAACCAGGACGAAGAGGGAGATGAAACAGCCTACAAGCAGCTAGGAGCAGTGTCATGATTGCGAGCCCTTGCTCTCGTGGGGAAGCACAATAGGGAGAGGAAGGAGTCCAGGAGATTCCTGGAGTGTGTGAATCCTCCCAGGGGATGGAGGTCGGTGGTGGGGGATCCAGCTTGTGAAGGTGCCCGACTTGACCTGTGGTGCGCAGATGGGGAAGGACTTCTGGGTGCATTTGGGACATTGCTGAGCAGCAGCTTTCAACTGATTCATTTGTCCCTCCTGCTCCTCCTGGCCTGGGGAAGAGTCGAGTGGGGCTGGCATGGTCTGCAGGGGATGCCTGGGGATCTCTGCAAGGAGTGGGTTTTCATCTCTGCTCTTCTTTCTTTGGCAGTCCTCCGGTCTTCAGGGAATGACCCAGAACCCATGGTCAGTTGCCTGGCAGTTCAGACCATCATGATCCTGGCGTCAAGGCGTAACAGAACGTCAGGACGGAGATTTCGACTGCTGTGGTGCTGCTAGCCATGCAGCACTCCTCAAATCATCAATATATATCTTAATAGAACTGGGTTCTTGTCTCATTATTCCAGCAGCTCCTTCAAAGTGACTCGGTGCCATGACGCTGAGCTAACTTGGAGGCCACCAAGGACGTCTTTTCCCTGGGCCCGGTGACTGCTTGGTGCGTACTCAATGGAAGAGTCACAGAACCGCTGCGGTTGGAAAAGGCCCTTCAGCTCAAGTCCAACCGTCAGCTAACACTACCAAGCCCACCACAAAAGCACGGCCCTTAGCACCAAGTCCACACATTTCTTTAATAGCTCCAGGCCACATTTGGAAGAGGCTTCCAGGCTTCTGGGTTTGTCCTGAGCAGCCCCTTTTGTTACTGTGGTGCTAGCAGGGAGGCCAGCTGTGACCCAGGGCTGCACATTGCCTGCTGCTGCCTGCAGCCACAGGGATGTCACTGTAGAGACAACAGGAGTGTCACCAACAGACATGAGATCTGAGGGCTTCTCCAGATACAAGAATCACAGTGTGGAAGCCGAAAGAGAGCAGCAGTGAAAAGGCCACGTCCTGCTGGTCACTAGTGGTGTCCCCCAGGGCTCGGTACTGGGGCCGGTCCTCTTTAATATCTTTATCGATGATCTGGATGAGGGCGTCCAGTGCACCCTCAGTAAGTTTGCAGATGACACCAAGCTAAGTGCGTGTGTCGATCTGCTCGAGGGCAGGAAGGCTCTGCAGGAGGATCTGGATAGGCTGGAGCGATGGGCTGAGGTCAACTGTATGAAGTTCAACAAGGGCCAAGTGCTGGGTCCTGCACCTGGGGCGCAACAACCCCAAGCAGAGCTACAGGCTGGGAGATGAGTGGCTGGAAAGCTGCCTGGCCGAGAAGGACCTGGGAGTATTGGTTGATAGTCGGCTGAATATGAGCCAGCAGTGTGCTCAGGTGGCCAAGAAGGCCAACAGCATCCTGGCCTGTATAAGAAGCAGTGTGGCCAGCAGGTCTAGGGAAGTGATTGTGCCCCTGTACTCGGCTCTGGTGAGGCCGCACCTTGAGTACTGTGTTCAGTTTTGGGCCCCTCGCTACAGGAAGGACATGGACGTGCTTGAGCGAGTCCAGAGAAGGGCGACCAAGCTGGTGAGGGGTCTGGAGAACAAGTCTTATGAGGAGCGGCTGAGGGAGCTGGGCTTGTTCAGCCTGGAGAAGAAGAGGCTCAGGGGCAACCTTATCGCTCTCTACAGTTACCTTAAAGGAGGCTGTAGAGAGGTGGGGGTTGGTCTGTTCTCCCACGTGCCTGGTGACAGGACGAGGGGGAATGGGCGAAAGTTGCGACAGGGGAGTTTTAGGTTGGATGTTAGGAAGTACTTCTTTACCGAAAGGGTTATTAAGCACTGGAACGGGCTGCCCAGGGAGGTGGTGGAGTCACCATCCCTGGAGGTCTTTAAAAGACGTTTAGATGTAGAGCTTAGCGATGTGGTTTAGTGGAGTACTTAGTGTTAGGTCGGAGGTTGGACACGATGATCTTGAGGTCTCTTCCAACCTAGGAATCTGTGTCTGTGTCTGTGTGTCTGTGTCTGCTGCTGGCCATGGCCATGGCTCCAGGGAAGCAGCAGCCCCGACCCAAAGGCAGCAGAGAGGCAGAGCCCAGCGGGCAGTAAGGGGGAGCCCCGAGGGCCACCGGGGCTGCTCCTCCATGTGGCAGCCGGGCTCTTGGACCTGAGCCCCTCCTGCATGCTGGAGCTGCTCCCCCAGCTCCAGAGGAGATGGGAAGAGATGGCAGCTGAGACCAGTGAAGTTCTGATGCTTTCTTTCTTTTCGTTATCTATACTGGAAGCTTCGTTCTAAAGGAAAATGAAATAATGAGGGGAAAAAAAAGAATAATTAGTAGAAAGGAGAAGGAGAAGAAAAAGGAGAAGAAGAAGAAGAAGAAGGAGAAGAAGAAGGAGAAGAAGAAGAAGAAGAAGAAGAAGAAGAAGAAGAAGAAGAAGAAGTAGAAGAAGAAGAAGAAGGAGAAGAAAAAGAAGAAGAAGAAGAAGAAGGAGAAGAAGAAGGAGAAGAAGAAGAAGAAGAAGTAGAAGAAGAAGAAGAAGTAGAAGAAGAAGGAGAAGGAGAAGTAGAAGAAGAAGAAGAAGGAGAAGAAAAAGAAGAAGAAGAAGGAGAAGAAAAAGAAGAAGAAGAAGTAGAAGAAGAAGGAGAAGAAGGAGAAGAAGAAGAAGAAGAAGAAGAAGAAGGAGAAGGAGAAGAAGAAGAAGAAGAAGTAGAAGAAGTAGAAGGAGAAGAAGAAATCAAATCATAGTACCTGGGAAATAATAATAAAGAAAAATAAGTACAGGAAATCGTCCAACATGATTTTCAGATAACCTGTGATCCCTGTTAGGACTTTATATAGTCAAATTAATGATAATAAGAAGCATTTATCCAAAGAGATTCTTCACTGCATCCTTGAGTTCCTGGTTCCTCATGCTATATATGAGGGGGTTCAGTGCTGGAGGCACCACCAAGTACAGAAATGTCACTACCATATTCGGTGCTGGGGAGGGAATGTAGGGGGGCTTCAGGTAAACACAGATGCCAGTGCTGAGAAATAGAAGGCCAATGAGCAGGTGAGGGAGGCACGTGGAAAAGGCTTTGTGCCATCCCTGCTCAGAGGGGATCCTCAGCACAGCCCTGAAGATCTCCACATTAGGACAGCACAATGAAAACAAAGCAACCAAAGGCTAAAGCACCAATAACCACAAGAAGTCCAATTTTCCTGAGATAAGTGCTGGAGCAGGAGAGCCTGAGGATCTGGGGGATTTCACAGAAGAACCGGTCCACAGCATTGCCTTGGCAGAGGGGCAGGGAAAATGTACTGGCCGTGTGCAGGACAGCATAGAGAAAGCCACTGCCCCAGGCAGCTGCTGCCATCTGGGCACAAGCTCTGCTGCCCAGGAGGCTCCCGTAGTGCAGGGGCTTGCAGATGGCAACGTAGCGGTCGTAGGCCATGACGGTGAGAAGAGAAATATCTGCTCCAGCCAAATACATGTTATAAATGACTGAGTCCCAAACAGGATTGCAATCAAAGTTTACAATTTATTAAACGAATAGAGGCAAGGAAACAGCGCTGGGTGCGCCGGGAGTCTCTGCTCCACCAAGACGCACACCTGTTACGTAAGGCGGCTGGTTTTTATGCTCCTACGCTAATACATATTCATTACTACTTCTAGAAGAGGCAGGGTTATTATAATTGGTTTCCGGAATCCGAAACCCTCCCAGGGGCGCCTGCGTATCAGTCTCTGGTGGTCTCTCGGGGGTCGCTTGGGCTGAAGGCTCGCAGTCTTCCTCCCAGGCTTTGTCCTTGAGTCGTCCTTCCGCTCCCCCTTCCTCCTTATTTGGTAGCCTCTGGGCCGGATGTCAGAGACTGGCGCCACATCCCGTGCAATAGTCAGCAGTTTTCTCTAAAAACCCCCTTTGTTCTCTTATCACCTAGACTCGGGCCTCAATGTTAACCCTTCAAATCCCTTAGTGACACGAATTGCTGGACCATTCCTTACATGCTGGACTGGGAGCTCCCTTCTTAGCTGCCCATGGCTCAGCAAACAGTAACTGGCCTTGACTGGCCTGGGAGTGTCCCAGTGGGTCTGATGGCAAATGGCATCCTGGAGAGGAATCTGGAGCTGCTCTGTGCCTGGGCCAGGCCTCTTGTGCTGGCCTGGGGAGCGGGGCTGGCCCTGCGCGGCACAGGCACTCTGTGCTGGGGATCTCCCAGGCAAGAGACCAGGGCTCCTGCAGCTTCACGGGCCTCCATCTCCTGAGCTGTGGCTGGCCCCAGCCCGGGGGCTGCTGGGGAGGCCCAGAGCTGCCTTTGTCCCAGCAGCTGCGGTGCCTTGCGAGGGGCTGGGGCTGTGGTGGCCGTGCCCAGAGCCCTGCAGCGGCCTGCGGTGGGCACTGCCCTGGGGCCAGCGCAGCCTGGGCTGCTGGGCTGGGCTGGGCTGGGCTGGGCTGGGCTGGGCTGGGGAGAGGGCAGGGAGGTGGGGAGAGGTGGGCAGGGGCTGGGCTGGGCTGGGCTGGGCAGTGCCCAGCAGAGGGCAACGGCAGCGTCAGGGAGCGGTGGGAGCATGCAGGGGAGGGCTCCCAGCAGGGCTTGGTGCTGCAGAGCCAGGGCTGGGGAAGGGAGCCCAGAGCTGCAGGGGCAGGGGAGAGGAGGCCGCTCTGGGCCCTTGCTGGCCTGGGCAGAGCAGGAAGGGGGCCCAGGGCATTCGTCCCCTCACCGCAGCCTGCCAGGACCTGCAAGGCGCTCATGGAGCATCCAGGGCCAGGCTCTGCCCCGTGGCCACGAGCCCTGCCTGCCCTCCTCCTGCCACGCTGCGTGCGCTGCCTGCAGCAGAGGTGACCCCCAGCCAGCCCCTGCATGGGGCTCTGCCACCCGCTTCGCCCCAGCCCTCTCCAGCGCCCTCCTTGCTGCTCTCTGATGCACGCCAGGACCTCCCAGTGCGTGCTGGCCAGCACGTCTGCTGAGGGCCAGTGCGGCTGCTGCAGGGGCAGGGAGCTCAGCATGGCCCTTGCAGCCCCCTGGCCTGCGCCTGCCTCTCCCCTTGCCCTCGGCCCCGGCCTTGTCTCTGCTGGCAGGAGCGCTCTTGGCATGCGCTTCCTGGCCTCCCCTCGCCTGCGCACAGCTGCTGCCCACTCAGGCTGCTGGCACAAACGTGCCCTCACAAGCAGCACCACCCCTTGGGCTGCTTCTCCTGGCCCCTCCCACCCCACTGCCTTGACTCCTTGTCTCTGCTGGGCCCCACCTTCCACACCCAAACGCGTCCCTTGGCTGTCAGCTCCCTCTCTCCTGCCCCATAGGTGACAGAGCCAGGGTGGGACGGGTTACTTTATGTGATGTAGTTCTTGTGTAATTTGCGTTGGTGATGGCACAAAGGGACAGTTCCTTCCCCAGTGATCAACATCCTTCTTCGTTCTAGGTCACAACTCAACGTCCTTCACTCAGCTTCAAGTTTTTTTCTTTGTCTTGTGGATGAACTGGATTAGGTCTCCTTGATTAGTCTGAGGCACAATGCAATGCTTTTTGCCTTCTACCACTACAGCACAGTATGTAGGACTCTCCCGTACTCTGTGCATTGACCTGACGGGTCGTTTCACATTATTTACTTTCATATCCCTGTTGGAAGGGGATGATTCACAAACTGGGGTAAGCTGATGGGTTCTGCCTCAGCCCTTTGAAGTGTCCTGCTCTTGAGTCTTTCAGCCTGAGATTGCCACAGATGACCCGTGATGGTAAATGGATGTTCAGCTGCTAACTAGGAATAAGGGAGAGTATATTGGGTTTTCCAGTGGCCATTTCAACATTAGGTGAGTCCCAAGAACCCACTGAACAAGGGTGTTGTCTTTGAAGGGGTTTCATGTGTTGGGCTGGGCTGGGGTTATTGGGACAAAGACCACTGCTGGCAGTGGACATGCTCTGGTATCTCCACCTGGCTCCATATGCATCCTCCAGAGGGCTCTGGTCTCTTGCATGTCCTGCTTGCTTTTTGTCTTGACAGCAAAGCTCTGCCTGAATACCCAGTAATTTCTTTAGTACTTAGGTAAAAGAGCAACTACTCATCACCTCAAATGTTTCAATCCTTTTTATAAAACATTACACACAAAGTGTAATTTCTATCATGAAGAAATGTGAATTTTCAGGATGTATATTCATCGCTGGAGAAGAAATTCTGAAGTTCACCTGTACTTGCATTGTCATCGCTTTGTCTATCATGGTGTGCTCCCTCATCTTCCAGGCACATCCACAAGTTTTGGTTAAACAGACCCTGCTGAATGTCCCCTTTCCAGCTGCCTGTCTGGACCTACGCACTTCCCGTGGTTCTCCTGGTTTGCCCTCCCCTTACTCTTTGATCATTAGACTGCTCTCACAGACCCAGTTGCTGCTTTGAGCTTCAGGTAGAAGCAGCCCAGCTGGTCCATCTATCAGCAGCCTGTCTAATTGTTTCCTTACCAAGATCCTCATCATTTCTCATTGAATTCGTATGATATGGATTAATAATAACACTATCATTTTTAATTTCCTATCTATCAGTATAAAATACTTCTACAGTCATTCTTTTGTGAAGGTAAACTTCACAGGAGGCATACACGATGAGCTTGCTTTGTTTTCTGGATAATTGCAGCATGTTTTCACGTTCTTTGGCTGGAAATAGGAAAAACCCTTCTGCACCTGAGTGCAGCCAGGTCTCTAAGGAAAGCAGGTGGGAGCTGGTGCAAAGGAGCTGTAACATCCAGCTGCAGACTTTGGTGCAGAAGTGTGGTGGAAGGAAAAGTGATGCAAGCACCAAGCAGACAATGGGAGAAATGTCAGGGCTGGGGTGGGGAGGAGCAAGGTTGTCCATGCGGTGTCAGATCTCAAGAGTCTGCTTTTCCTATCTATGCAATTCCCCAAAGGAGACACCCTGGACCAATATCAATTAGTGAATTGAAATGCTCCAAACCGAAATTAAACTAAACGCATCCTTTAAGATGAGAAAAAAATTTATTAGGTGCTCTTTGAAATCTTCCTCCTTAACTACACCATGAAAGCTCTCCAATTAGCTGTACAAGTCTTGAAGTCTTGAACAAAACTACGTAAGAAGCGTTAGGAGTTTCTTCATTTTAATGAGTTCCATGGTGTATTTTGGTGCTGAATTTATGAAGCTCAGGTACTGAGAGGAGAATGATGCAACCAATTGAGAAAGTAAAGTCAGAAGAAAAAGTTGAAGTGACTTGGAGTATTAACGGGCCCCACTGAGGGCCGTTACTAAGAGAGTCTCCCCAAGAACTTGTTAGAGCAGATAATTGGAGGCCATGATTACAGATAGTCAAAGGCACTGTGATGAGAAATGTTTTGATGAAGCAGAAGGGGCAAGGCCCAATACCAGCTACTGGAGGGGAGATCCTACACACCCATGTCTGGTTCAGGGCTTTTCCTGGGGTCTGTGGGATGTGGTGGGCAGTGTGATGCCACAAGAAGAACACTGGAGCTGGAACTGGAGTGGCTGCAGGAGCTGGAACGGCTGCAGGAGCTGGAGTGGCTGCAGGGTCTGTCACTAGGTTGATAGTAGCATCAATTGCAGCTCGATAGGCGTAGGCCAGACCCCAGCACACTACAGTGATTTGTGTCACTTTGGAACTGCCAGAGTCATGACACCCTTTTTTCAAGCATTCTACCAGTTTTTTGGGATTTTGCAGTTCAGGGGTGAATGTCCAAAACACTGGAGGTGCCCACTGCTCTAGAAACCTGCCCATATCCTCCCACACTCCCTGCCACTCAAAACTATCCCGCCTCAAGACAGATCTCTGGATGAGATTCCTAAGTAGTTGTTTAACCTTAAACAAAACCTGAAGCGCATTCAGGAGACATAACAACAAGAACATGGTGGTCTGAGTATCCCAAGGATATTCAACATCTTGGAGAACTATCGTAACTAGCTCAGAGGATAAGAGGGTGGTGAAGGAGAAAGGGAGAGTGAACAAATAGGAAAAAATATCTTCCCCTGTCCCCTCCACAGATTGGCTCCCTGACGAAAAAAGGCAATAGGTGTAATTGCTAATAGTTTCTGAGATATGGTTTCCAAAGTATAGAGTCGACGACAGTCCTGGGTACAAATACCAGGTTAGAGTCGTGACCAGAAATTTCATCATATCATAAGCCATTGTTACAACACACAGTACCATACCGATCTTAAACCAGGGCCCGGAAAGGATAAACAGCGTGACAGGGAGCACATACAGAAAGTAACGTGCTATAAAACTCAATTTGGAAAACAGGCACAGCAGACTCGAGATTAAAGCAATCAACATTGTGACTAGCAACTATTAAGCAGGTCTAATACTTATACCAATTTTAGTTTAACACACTCTGGTCAGATCTGTCGTTATGTCAACCCTTCGTGCCCCACATTGAGCGCCAAAAAGGACTGTTGTGGTTTAACCCGGTTGGCAGCTAAACACCACACAGCCGTTCGCTCACCCTCCCCACTCCCTCTCCGGGATGGGGGAGAGAAACGGGAAAGTGAAGCCTGTGAGTTGAGATAAAGACAGTTTATTAAGACAGGAAAATAATTAATAATAATAATAATAATAATGATAATGATAATAGTACTACTACTACTACTGTGTACGAAACAAGTGATGCACAATGCAATTGCTCACCACCTGCTGACCGATGCCCAGCCTATCCCTGAGCAGCCGGCCCCCCACCCTGGCTAGCCACCCCTATATATTGTTCAGCATGACGTCAGATGGTATGGAATACCCCTTTGGCCAGTTTGGGTCAGCTGTCCTGGGTCTGTCCCCTCTCGGCTCGTGCTGCACCCCTAGCCTGCCCGCTGGCAGGACAGAGCGAGAAGCTGAAAAGTCCTTGGCTTGGTGTAAGCACTGCTCTGCAACAATTAAAACATCAGCATGTTATCAGCGCTCTTCTCATCCTAATCCAAAACATAGCACCCTACCAGCTACTAGGAGGAAAATTAACTCTGTCCTAACTGAAACCAGGACAACATAGGCAAAAATAATCTGAGAGGCTGCAGCCACATGGGAAGTGGTGATCGGCGGCCATCTTGGCCATAGCAATCACAAAGCGGTTGAGTTTAAAATCATTGGTGATAGGAGGAAAACTGCCACAAAACCTGCTTTTGGCAGGGGGGTTGGACTCGATGATCTCTTGAGGTCCCCTCCAATTCTGTGAATTCTGGACACGGGGAGGGCAGACTTCAGGCTGCTCAGGGAACTAGTTAGGAAGGTCCCCTGAGAAGCTGCTTTGGAAGGTATCGGGGTCCATCTTTTTAAGCACCACCTCCTAAGAGCACAGGAGCAGGCGATTCCAAAATGTCGGAAGTGAAGCAGGCGGGGCAGAAGGCCAGCTTGGCTGAGCAGGGATCTTCTTCTAGAGCTTAAGAGGAAAAAGCTTCCAGTGTGGCCACTGGAAGCGAGGTCGGGTGACATGGCAGGGCTACAGAGGTGCTGTTCGCCTCTGTCGGGAGAAAATTTGTGCGGCCAAAGCTCAGAGGTGAAGCTGGCTAGTACTGTGGGTGACAACACAGACATATATATATATATATATGTACTGAATATGTTAACAGCAAAAGGAGGACCGGAGGAAACATTGGTCCGTTACTTGATGAGAATGGTCACCTCACAAGCAGGGACATAGGCGAAGCAGAGACATTTAATGCCTTTTTCGCCTCTGTCTTCAGGAGCAGTGATGGGCTCTGGGACCCAAGGGGCCCAGAGTTGGAGGGCCGCGACTGCAATAACAAAAGCCTCCCAGCCAAACCCACACTGGATGCATATGAGTCTACGGGGCCTGAGGGGATTCATCCCAGGGTTCTCAGAGGGCCGACTAATCCTCATCACGTTCTACAACTTCCTCGCGAAGGGGAGCGGAGAGGCAGGTGACCTATTCACTGTAAACACCAGTGATAGGACCCGCGGGAATGGTGTTAAGCTGAGGCGGGGGAAGTTTAGGCTGGACATCAGGAAGAGGTTCTTCACCGAGAGGGTGGTCGCACACTGGAACAGGCTCCCCAGGGACGTAGTCAGTGCACCAAGCCTGTCTGAATTTAAGAAGCGATTGGACTGTGCACTTAGTCACATGGTCTAAACTTTGCGCAGACCTGTGTGGTGCCAAGAGTTGGACTAGATGATCCTTATGGGTCCCTTCCAACTCGGGATATTCTATGAGTCTATGATTCTGTGATTCTATGATAAAGTCCTTGTGAGACCTCTCTCAATTATTTTTCAATGGTCTTGGGAGCCCAGAGAGGTCCAAGTTGACTGTAGGCTGGCAATCATTGTGACAGCTTTCAAGAAGGGCAAGAAGCGCCTGATAATTACAGACCTGCCAGTCTCTCTTCAGAGCCTAGTAAAAATATGGAGAAAACTGTTTGGGCGTTACTGAAAAACACCTGAAAGACAACACAGTCATTGGTCACAGCCCACCAAGGTTCATGAGGGGAAAGTCCTGTTTAACAAACTTAATTTCCTTTTACGACAACATCACCCATCTAGTTGACCAAGGGAAGGCAGGTTTTGGATTTCCATCAAGTTTTCAATGCTGTTTCTCTCAGTATCCTTCTGGACAAAATGTCTGTTGTACAGCTAGATAAATACATGCTGTTTAGGGTGAAAAATTGGCTGATGGGTTGGGCTCAAAGGGTTATAGAAAGGGGGTTGCATCAGGCTGTTGACCAGTCCCTAGTGGGGTTCCCCAGGGTTCCATTGTAGGGCCAGCACAAGAGGCTGCAGAGCAGCCCTGCAGAAAGGGATCTGGGGGTTTTGGTCGACAGCAAGTTGAATACGAGTCAGAATTCAGCCTGGAGGAGACTGAGGGGAGGCCTCCTGGCGGCCTGCAGCTCCCTCACGAGGGGAGCGGAGGGGCAGGTGCTGAGCTCTGCTCTCTGGGGACAGTGACAGGACCCGAGAGAACGGCATGGAGCTGGGACAGGGGAGGCTGAGGCTGGGTGATAGGAAAAGGTTCTTCACTGAGAGGGTGGTCGGGCACTGGGACAGGCTCCCCCGGGCAGTGGGCATGGCTCCAAGCCTGCTGGAAGTCAAGAAGCGTTTGGACAACGCTCTAACATTCTCCGATATTGGGCGGTTCTGTGTGGAGCCTGGTGTTTGACTCAATGATCCTTGTGGGTCTGTGTGGGAAAGGAATTTGCAGGTGGCTTTGCGCTATTTCACACGTCCCTGAATTAGAGATAATGAAGAAATAAGCAGTTAGAAACAAAAACTCGAGCAAGGTGGAGATAAATTAACTTGGCTACAGCGTCAAAGATGAGCTTTGCGCAGAGGCCAATTGCTGGCTGGCTTGAGGCGCACGTCTCGGGGCGCCTTCTGTTCAAGAGCCATCAGGAGACCGTGTCTTTCATCCCTTCAGGTCTGCCCCTTTCCAACTCAGGATATTCTATGATTCTAAGTGTGGCGCCCAGCATTTGGCCTTGAATGCCACGCAGCTGGATGCGGCCCGTCGATCCAGCCTGTCCAGATCCCTCTGCAGAGCCTTCCTGCCCTCAAGCTGGATCAACCCTCCTGCCCAGCTTGGTGTCGCCCGTGAACTTACAGCGCCCGGACGCCTGGGACCCACCCAGCCCAGGCGCGTGTCACAATGGGACCCTATGTGACATCCCTTGGTGACACCCCAGGGGTCCGCCTTATAAGAGTGCAGCCGTGGCTCGGACCCTCAGTGTCGGTGCACGGCAGTGACGGACAGGGCAGGAGCACAGGGCCTTCGAGGAGTCCCTGAGCACAGCCCACGTCCCACAATGCCGCAACCGTCCGCCCGCAGGAGCCGCCGTTTTATCCTGAAGGGCCGTGTTCCCAAGCCAAAGACTCATACTGATTCCAATGAGGAGGGAGGCATCCCCCCCAAGAAGCCCAGGCTGGCCTGGCAGGAGACCTGGTCTTCTGAGGGCAGCAACCGGCCAGCAGAGGACAGCTTGCTGGCAGAGGGCAGCAGCCCGGCAGAGGGCAGCAGCCCGGTAGTGGACAGCAAGGAGGAGTCGCAGCCGCTGGATCCCAGTGAGTCAGGGCCACGGGGATGGGGTGGGGAGGGTTGGGGACCGCGAGACCCCTGCTTGACTCCAGGACTCCTTTCCTGGCTAAACCGGCGGGTGGGCCCGACGGGGCTGAGCTTCCTCCACAGCACCACAGAATCCCAGGACGCTTTGGGCTGGGGGGAACGCCAGCGATCACGACGCCTCCCCCCAGCCCAGGCTGCCCAAAGCCCACCCAGCCTGGCCGTGAGCAGCGCCAGGGAGGGGGCACCGCAGCCTGCGCCAGGGCCTCACCGCCCTGGGCGTGAAGGATAGAAATCCCTCCGTGACCGAAAGAAACCTGCCCTCTTTTAGGTTATAGCCGTCACCCCTTGTCCTGTCGCTGCACTCCCTGATGAAGATCCCCCCCAGCTTTCCTGGAGGCCCCTTTGGGCACTGGGAGGCCACAGCGAGGTCCCCCCGCAGCCTTCTCCAGGCTCCACAAGCCCAGCTCCCTCAGCCTCTCTTCCCAGCAGAGCTGCTGCAGCCTCTGGGCATCCTCGCGGCCTCCCCACGTCCTTCTGGGGCTGGGGCCCTTCCTCTCCTCACTCCTCCATTCAGCCCCTCTCTGCAGCACTCTTTGCTTTCCTCCTTTCCAGATAAGGCATGGAAACTGTGCAAAGACTCGGCCATGGAATTCATCGAGGCTTATGTCAGCGGCACAGAAAAGGTAACGGCAACCGCTTGCATCGCAGCCGTGCTCCTGGCGCTGCCACGGCTCTGCTGCGGGGCTGCTGGAGGGCTGCTGGCTGGGCAGAGCCGTGCCCTCTGGGCGTTCCACACAGCTCCAGACCCCTCAAGGCTTTGGTCCTGCTGGCTGTGGGTGTCCCCCTAACGCTCTGTTTGTGTCTTTGTGGCTGCCAGGACAAGGAGGAGCAGAAGATGCTGTTCCTCAGCAAAATCTGCGCTCTGTGCAGAACTGTTACAGAGAAGGGCTTGTCGCTGGACTTGCATGCCTTCTGCTGCAAAAATAAGGTGGTGGAGAACATCATGGTGAGAGGATGTGCGGCGGGTTGGGGAAGCGGCAAAGCCCTCAGGCACCAGCCCCCTGGGAGGCTGGGGCAGTGCTGGCGGCTGCAAGCTCTCATTCCTCTTGTGCTCTACAGGCGCTGCTGGAAAAGGAGCCCATGGACAGCTTGCACACAGAATTTCGGCAGAAGGCCATGGAGACTCTCACCGTCCTCAGGTGAATGCCCAGCCCCTGGTTGGGCCAGCACATCCCCAGGGCAATGTCCTGGTGGCCCTGAAGCTGGCAGGGAGGCTGCCCATCCCTCCCGGGGATGCTTGGCCAAGGGAGGTCCATGTCCTCCTTCATAAGCCTCGAGGCACTGCGTCCAACAGGCTCCTCTCTCTCTCTCCCTCAGCAACACCGTGCCGAGAGCACTGCATGGCAAAAAGGAGAGTCTCCGGAACGCGTGCTACAGGAGCGTCTTCTTTCTGCCTCCGGAGTCCAATGTGCCAGAGACAGAAAGAGCACTCTACACCAAGGTATGTGCTGGGTGAGGTACCGGCACCCCCAGTCCTGCTGAGCTGCTGCCTTGCTTCCCCAGTGCTGAGACAACTGGAGACCAATGCAGGGCCGGGGCCCAGATTTGCTTTCCCAGCCTCATCCCTTCTTCCCCTTCCCCTTCCCTGGCCTGATCCCGTGCTGCAGGAGGTCTGCACAGCAGCAGCTTTTAGCCCCAAAGTCACCCCTGGGCTCCAGAGGGGCTCAGAGCCAGCTCCTGGGGCTGAGAAGGGCCACAGAAATAATTCAGTGATCACCTGTCCTCCTTGCAGACTATGAATGCCATGGACCCCATGCTGGCGGCCTTCGTACGCAACTGTCCCCCCGCCAGCGTCAGCACAGAGTTGCAGAATATCTTGGAGGTTTGGCATTTGCAAAGAATTTCCAAAGAATCCTCTCAGGTCACATTTGCAGACCGCTGTCAGCCCAGCAACTTCTCTCCTTGCAGGTGCTGCTGGACTTTGCTGGTTCCAAAAACTCAGCTGTGCGTGAGAGAGCTGTGACGAGGATTGAGAGGCTGAGTGATTTCATCCTCTGGTATTTTGTGGCCAAGGTAAGGAACAAGGAACCCTCCACCCTTTCCTGCATCCCAGAACATCCTGCCTCTCAGGGGTGCCTGCGAGGCAAGCCTGGATGCATGTGAGCGCCTCAGCACCCTGAAGCAAGGGTCTTCGTCCCTCCTTTGCCCCTGCTCTTCCCTCCCCAGGCCCTGCTCTCTCAGGGGCCGGCTCTGCCTCCACTAAGCCCTTCATCTCTCCTCCCTCCCTCCCCCAGATCTCAGACTACAATGAAAAATACAAGGACAGCCACGATGATCCCAGAAAGCTCTACATCCCCATCCTGGGCCAGCTGCTGGGACACCTCTTCATTGTCAGCTGTGGCACAGATTCCATCAGTTGCACAGCTTTGGATGCTCTTTTTCGCTTCTACAAAATCATCTCAGATGGAAGAGGTAAGAGAAGGTGTGGTGGGCAGCGTCCGTCTGCACACAGACATCTGCTGGTATGTCTGCTGCTTTTCCCCGAGTATTCTGAAGGATTGTTCTTTTGCTTGGTGGAGGCTGCCCACGGAAGTCTGCCAGGTTCCCTGACCTCCTCTGCTCCTCACAGCAGCTTCCCGCAGGACTCTGGCTATCGTTTTCCACAGAAGCTAAACGCTCACCTCATGTCCAGGAGCAGTTCTCTGCTGCTGTCCTTCTCAACCCTCCCCAGATCACCTACCACTCTGCTTTGAGGTCTTCCCCAGTCTAAGCCATCAATCGATTACCACTTCCCAAACCACATCTTCCCTGAGGAGTGGACAGCAGAGCCAGCGGTGCATCACCAGGGATGGTGTCGCCCTCCAGAATTCTCCTTGACTGTTTGCTCCCTGCCGTCTTGCAAGCAGATGTCAGGGAGCTTCCTGCACATCCTGACCCCGAGCAGAAGGGGTACTGTGACACGCTGCTACCCCCACGGCACCCAACGCCATTGCTTCTCCTCCTTCTGCATCATCCCTGAGGTCCCTCTTGCTCCCAGCAGCCGTCACCCTGTGCTCTACATCCCTGCCCACCACTCTCCTCACCATGGGTCTGAGCCTCCCTCCTCAACCATTCCTAGTGAAAGTGCTTTTCACCATTTGGCAAGCTTGTTGGCAAAGATGCTCTTCCCTACTGACTCTTCGGTGTTCCCCTCTGTTTAGAATGCTCGCTGACAAAGGACATGGAAAATTATGCAGAGACACACAAGAATTTGAAGGATGCAACATTTCCATTGATTATAATGTCCTTTCCCTGTGAGATTGCTGAGGTAATGAGTTCTGGCCTTGCTGGGAATCTTGTCCGTAGCATCAGCAGGCAACTCGTGTGAGCAAAGGGGTCCAGAACCGGTGGGGCTGGCACGGCCTCACTCGCCCTGGTGAGAGGGTTCCTCTTGTCCCCAAGCTGGGGCTATGCGAAGGCTGCTCCCCTGTGTCCCGGCAGCAGCTCCAGCCCTCCTGGCCACCAGCAAGCCCTGGTTACCTGCAGGGCCAGCACTCTGTCGCCATACGCCCCATCCTCACTCCTTCCCCCTGAGGGCCCTCTCTCTGGAGCTGCCCTTGCTGCTCAGCTAAGCAGCACCCTTGGGACACTCAGTGCGGCATGTCTTCCTTCCCCTCCTCCTTCCCACAGGTTTTTGGAGGATACCTCTTCCCTTCTGAGAGGCTGGACGTCATCCTCACAGCCCTTGAAGCTTTACAAGACTCCAGCATCCATGACAAGCAGGGGGCCTGCAGCGTGCTGGACACAGCCTTGGAGGACCCTGACTACTGGCTGACAGATGTAAGTGGCCTGTGGCCATTGCCCTGCCCTTGAGCTCTTTCAGGCGTTGTTCCACCATCCCTCCCTCCCTCCTTGCCTCCCTCGCACACCGAGCTCTCTTGGGCTCCAGAAGCCACCTGAAGCCAGCAGGGAGCAATGGAAGGGGCCAAAGTTTCAGTGGCAGCTGTGGAAATGGCTGCAGTCTGGTGGACACACCATTCCCACCTTGTCCCCCCAGGTGCCAATAATCATGGAATGCATCAGGAAAAACCTGGACAGCATCCACACGGCATCAGCGCGGCGCTGCCTGGACTCCCTGCTTCTCCAGCTGACCAACCAGATGTCCAGGGAAGAAAGTCAAGAACCTGCTGCAGTTCTCTCCGCCAAGTGACAGGTCCTGGCCTTAACATCCTTGAGGGCTTGTTCCACGTCGGGAGATGCACCTGGAGACGCTCTGGTTGCCAGAGCCATGGCAAACAGCAGGGCATCCCCAAGGAGCACAGCCCTCCATCCCACCAACATGTTCCAGCCCCACTGGGCCAACCAGGGCTGCAGCAGCCCCCCTGCCCCCAGGGAACACCAGCTCAGCCCCCTCCTGCTTGCCCAGGCTGGGCCCCCAGCGCTCCCCAAGTCACAGGGGCCGCAGGACAGCCTGGGTCCTATGGGGCTGGCCCAGGCCGCGGCCCTGCGGCTGAGGCAGCCCCACTGACAGAGTATTCTGGGCTTGCAGCACTGCCCTGGGCATGTGGGAGGTGGTCCTGGCCATGCCGCAGACCTTGGAGAAGGTTTTAAACGTGCTGATGGAAATCTTGCCACTGTGCAACTGGTGCACGGCAGTGACAGAAGACACCTGCATCCGTCGCTTGGCTGTGAGTTCCCAGATGAAACCTTGCTCCCAGCAGGGCTGCGCGTGCCCCTTCAGGCACACAGGCACAGCCCTGTCCCCATCTACCCCCAACCTGCCAGCTCCCCCAGGACGTACGGACACATCGTCCCTGGGGCCGGCAGGGCCGGCAAGCCCCCGTAACCAGCCGCGCCTGGTGCCTCTTTGGTGCCAGCTCGCGCTGCTCCATCCCTGCCCAAAGGCGGGAGAAGAAGAGGCTGCAGGGAGCCCTGCAGGCCCTGCCAGGCTCTCCCTGCTCTTTCTTGCAGATGCTGGCCCAGAATCACATTTCTGAAGAGGAGTTTGGTAACCCAGTGCACCTCCTGAGTTACCTGAAGCACCCAAGCCCAGCGATGCGCTTGATGGTTCTCAAAGGGCTCTCCACCGTGTCAGAGAGCCCTGAGAAGGTGAGCGGGCCATCGTCAAGCAAAGCCATGTTGGCAGCCTGGGGCTTTGCTCTTCTGCCCTCCCGTCCCTCCCCGTTGCTCTCCCCGCATCCCTGTAGTGCGCCCGCGGCCACTGCTTGCAGGAGGCGATTGCCATGCCAGCTGCCAGGAAGCAAGGCAGGAGGCTGGTGCTCAGGAACCACAGCCCTTTGCCCAGGGTGGTCTCTCACGGCTTCACGGAAGGGAAACTGTGTCTTTCCTACAGGCAAGAAAAATTCAGGTCGTGCTGCCAGACATCCTGGAGGCCCTGCAGGACACCAACACAGACGTCGTGCTGAAGGCCCTGCTTGTGCTGAGAAATGTGATGGCTCATGTGGAGAGGAGAGAGGCCAGTCGCACGGCTCTGCAGCTGGCTGAGAAGCTCCTGCCACTCTTTGCCCATGTAAGTCTGCTGCGGGAGCCCGAGCCCTCAGCTGGGCCCCCTGTAATGAGGGCTGCCCTTCAGCCCGGCCCCGTGGGCAGCACTCAGGCAGGGCCTTCCCAGTCTCCTCGTCAGCCCAGCCGCTGGGGAGCTCTGCTTGGACATGGCTGGTGCGGCTGGTGGCGAAAGTGGGGTGGCTGGCGGGCAGCCTGTGATGGCAACCGACTGCGTTGCCTTTCACGGGCACCAGGCCTTGCAGCTGCCCCGGCAGGGCTGCTGAGCAGCTCCTCTGGGAAGGATCCAGCGCTGAAGCATCTCACAGTTCTGTGATCTCCCTTCGCATCAGCCACGCTAATGCCCCTGCTCCCCATGGGCGGGCAGCAGCTGTTGCCGAAATTCATCCTGTCCTCCTCCCTGCCAGGAGTCCAGCCAGGTGCGCGAGCACTCCATCTGCCTCTTCCAAGCCGTGACAGAGGCTGTGCTGCGGCACAGGCAGAAGGAAATGAAGAGGACAGTGCACAGCAGCCTTCTCCCGCTCTACTTTCGGATGAGAGACCAGAGTGAGAGCGTAGCAAAGGTACAGATCTCAGAGCTGACCAGTTACGTGGGCAAGGGTGTGCCGACACCACAGGGATGCTCTGGGGGATCTCTGGCCGGCAGCGTGAGCTGCCTCCGATGGTGGCTGTCCCGTGTCCTTGCCCTGGCCATTGAACCCAGTGCACGCTGTCCCCCACCACAGCCTCCCATAACACGCTGGGAAAGGCTCGCAGCCCTGCCAAGAGGAGGGGACAGAGGGTCTCCTTCCCAAGGCTGTGGTGCCATGTCCCAACCTCTGCTGCTCCACAGGCCTCTGGGGAAGCTCTCGTCGTCGCTGCAAGAGTTTCTGCGACTCAAAGAAGCTCAAGCACTTGGCCCAGACAGAACAGACGTGGAAGATCGGGGAGTGCTTGGTAAGGACGACCCCACAGGCCCCAGCCCCAGCTGGGCAAACGTGCCCGGCCAGAGCCCGCTGCCTGCAGCTGCATCCTCGCTCCCTTCCTTCCAGCACAGAGCCCCAGGGGGCTCTTCTGCAGGCCCCTCTGCCCTCCCTGTCCCCAGGATGCTGGAGGAGACCCTGGGGAGGGTCTGCAAGCCCCGTGACCTTGTGTTCTCTCTCCAGCTGCAGCAGGGCAGAGACAGAGTAGACGAATACCTGCAGCAGAGCCAGCCCTACCTGCAGGACTCTCAGACCGTCTTGCGACTTGAGGCCGTCAGGTTCATTGGTGAGCCCAGCCCCTGGGTCCCTCTTTGGGCAGCCTTTGGCAGCCCCAGGCACTGCCCTGGCAGTGAGGCGCAGCCCTGTTGCCCCCAGAGCCCCCCGACTGGGCCCTCGCTCCAGCCCCCCTCGGGCAATGACCTTGCTGGGGTGCAGGAGGGGGCACAGCCTGGCTGGCCAGGCCAGGGGCTGCGCTGCTGGGAGCGTGCTGGGGAGCGGGGGTCTGATGGGAGCTCTGTGTCTAGGGCTTGCTGCGCGCTACTCCAAGGACCAGAGCGAGGAGAAGCTGAATGAAATCGTCAGCGGTGAGTGAGGGCAGTGGTGTGTGTGCTAGGGCGGGGGGGACAGGGGCAGAGGCCCCCACGCCTTGCCCTGTTCCAGGGAAATGCTTCGGGGCGGAGGAGCAATGCAGGCATAGGAAGGAGGGAGAGGAGATGGGGTAGCCCGGCATGTCAGGGAATGCCCTCCCAGCCTGGAGTTGGGCAGTGCTGCTGAAAGGGTTGAGTGTGCCTGAGGAAGAGTCAGGAGAAAGGGCAGGAAGGCTGATAGAAGGTGGGAGCCTGTTGTAGAGCACCCAACCAGGACGAAGAGGGAGATGAAACAGCCTACAAGCAGCTAGGAGCAGTGTCATGATTGCGAGCCCTTGCTCTCGTGGGGAAGCACAATAGGGAGAGGAAGGAGTCCAGGAGATTCCTGGAGTGTGTGAATCCTCCCAGGGGATGGAGGTCGGTGGTGGGGGATCCAGCTTGTGAAGGTGCCCGACTTGACCTGTGGTGCGCAGATGGGGAAGGACTTCTGGGTGCATTTGGGACATTGCTGAGCAGCAGCTTTCAACTGATTCATTTGTCCCTCCTGCTCCTCCTGGCCTGGGGAAGAGTCGAGTGGGGCTGGCATGGTCTGCAGGGGATGCCTGGGGATCTCTGCAAGGAGTGGGTTTTCATCTCTGCTCTTCTTTCTTTGGCAGTCCTCCGGTCTTCAGGGAATGACCCAGAACCCATGGTCAGTTGCCTGGCAGTTCAGACCATCATGATCCTGGCGTCAAGGCGTAACAGAACGTCAGGACGGAGATTTCGACTGCTGTGGTGCTGCTAGCCATGCAGCACTCCTCAAATCATCAATATATATCTTAATAGAACTGGGTTCTTGTCTCATTATTCCAGCAGCTCCTTCAAAGTGACTCGGTGCCATGACGCTGAGCTAACTTGGAGGCCACCAAGGACGTCTTTTCCCTGGGCCCGGTGACTGCTTGGTGCCTACTCAATGGAAGAGTCACAGAACCGCTGCGGTTGGAAAAGGCCCTTCAGCTCAAGTCCAACCGTCAGCTAACACTACCAAGCCCACCACAAAAGCACGGCCCTTAGCACCAAGTCCACACATTTCTTTAATAGCTCCAGGCCACATTTGGAAGAGGCTTCCAGGCTTCTGGGTTTGTCCTGAGCAGCCCCTTTTGTTACTGTGGTGCTAGCAGGGAGGCCAGCTGTGACCCAGGGCTGCACATTGCCTGCTGCTGCCTGCAGCCACAGGGATGTCACTGTAGAGACAACAGGAGTGTCACCAACAGACATGAGATCTGAGGGCTTCTCCAGATACAAGAATCACAGTGTGGAAGCCGAAAGAGAGCAGCAGTGAAAAGGCCACGTCCTGCTGGTCACTAGTGGTGTCCCCCAGGGCTCGGTACTGGGGCCGGTCCTCTTTAATATCTTTATCGATGATCTGGATGAGGGCGTCCAGTGCACCCTCAGTAAGTTTGCAGATGACACCAAGCTAAGTGCGTGTGTCGATCTGCTCGAGGGCAGGAAGGCTCTGCAGGAGGATCTGGATAGGCTGGAGCGATGGGCTGAGGTCAACTGTATGAAGTTCAACAAGGCCAAGTGCTGGGTCCTGCACCTGGGGCGCAACAACCCCAAGCAGAGCTACAGGCTGGGAGATGAGTGGCTGGAAAGCTGCCTGGCCGAGAAGGACCTGGGAGTATTGGTTGATAGTCGGCTGAATATGAGCCAGCAGTGTGCTCAGGTGGCCAAGAAGGCCAACAGCATCCTGGCCTGTATAAGAAGCAGTGTGGCCAGCAGGTCTAGGGAAGTGATTGTGCCCCTGTACTCGGCTCTGGTGAGGCCGCACCTTGAGTACTGTGTTCAGTTTTGGGCCCCTCGCTACAGGAAGGACATGGACGTGCTCGAGCGAGTCCAGAGAAGGGCGACCAAGCTGGTGAGGGGTCTGGAGAACAAGTCTTGTGAGGAGCGGCTGAGGGAGCTGGGCTTGTTCAGCCTGGAGAAGAGGAGGCTCAGGGGCAACCTTATCGCTCTCTACAGTTACCTTAAAGGAGGCTGTAGAGAGGTGGGGGTTGGTCTGTTCTCCCACGTGCCTGGTGACAGGACGAGGGGGAATGGGCGAAAGTTGCGACAGGGGAGTTTTAGGTTGGATGTTAGGAAGTACTTCTTTACCGAAAGGGTTATTAAGCACTGGAACGGGCTGCCCAGGGAGGTGGTGGAGTCACCATCCCTGGAGGTCTTTAAAAGACGTTTAGATGTAGAGCTTAGCGATGTGGTTTAGTGGAGTACTTAGTGTTAGGTCGGAGGTTGGACACGATGATCTTGAGGTCTCTTCCAACCTAGGAATCTGTGTCTGTGTCTGTGTGTCTGTGTCTGCTGCTGGCCATGGCCATGGCTCCAGGGAAGCAGCAGCCCCGACCCAAAGGCAGCAGAGAGGCAGAGCCCAGCGGGCAGTAAGGGGGAGCCCCGAGGGCCACCGGGGCTGCTCCTCCATGTGGCAGCTGGGCTCTTGGACCTGAGCCCCTCCTGCATGCTGGAGCTGCTCCCCCAGCTCCAGAGGAGATGGGAAGAGATGGCAGCTGAGACCAGTGAAGTTCTGATGCTTTCTTTCTTTTCGTTATCTATACTGGAAGCTTCGTTCTAAAGGAAAATGAAATAATGAGGGGAAAAAAAAGAATAATTAGTAGAAAGGAGAAGGAGAAGAAGAAGGAGAAGAAGAAGGAGAAGAAGAAGAAGAAGAAGGAGAAGAAGAAGGAGAAGAAGAAGAAGAAGAAGAAGAAGAAGAAGAAGTAGAAGAAGAAGGAGAAGAAGAAGAAGAAGAAGAAAAAGAAGAAGAAGAAGAAGAAGAAGAAGAAGGAGAAGGAGAAGTAGAAGAAGAAGAAGGAGAAGAAAAAGAAGAAGAAGAAGAAGAAGGAGAAGAAAAGAAGAAGAAGTAGAAGAAGAAGGAGAAGAAGGAGAAGAAGAAGAAGAAGAAGAAGAAGAAGAAGAAGAAGAAGAAGAAGAAGAAGAAGAAGAAGGAGAAGGAGAAGAAGAAGAAGAAGAAGTAGAAGAAGTAGAAGGAGAAGAAGAAATCAAATCATAGTACCTGGGAAATAATAATAAAGAAAAATAAGTACAGGAAATCGTCCAACATGATTTTTCAGATAACCTGTGATCCCTGTTAGGACTTTATATAGTCAAATTAATGATAATAAGAAGCATTTATCCAAAGAGATTCTTCACTGCATCCTTGAGTTCCCGGTTCCTCATGCTATATATGAGGGGGTTCAGTGCTGGAGGCACCACCAAGTACAGAAATGTCACTACCATATTCGGTGCTGGGGAGGGAATGTAGGGGGGCTTCAGGTAAACACAGATGCCAGTGCTGAGAAATAGAAGGCCAATGAGCAGGTGAGGGAGGCACGTGGAAAAGGCTTTGTGCCATCCCTGCTCAGAGGGGATCCTCAGCACAGCCCTGAAGATCTCCACATTAGGACAGCACAATGAAAACAAAGCAACCAAAGGCTAAAGCACCAATAACCACAAGAAGTCCAATTTTCCTGAGATAAGTGCTGGAGCAGGAGAGCCTGAGGATCTGGGGGATTTCACAGAAGAACTGGTCCACAGCATTGCCTTGGCAGAGGGGCAGGGAAAATGTACTGGCCATGTGCAGGACAGCATGGAGAAAGCCACTGCCCCAGGCAGCTGCTGCCATCTGGGCACAAGCTCTGCTGCCCAGGAGGCTCCCGTAGTGCAGGGGCTTGCAGATGGCAACGTAGCGGTCGTAGGCCATGACGGTGAGAAGAGAAATATCTGCTCCAGCCAAGAACATGTTATAAATGACTGAGTCCCAAACAGGATTGCAATCAAAGTTTACAATTTATTAAACGAATAGAGGCAAGCAAACAGCGCTGGGTGCGCCGGGAGTCTCTGCTCCACCAGGACGCACACCTGTTACGTAAAGGCGGCTGGTTTTTATGCTCCTACGCTAATACATATTCATTACTACTTCTAGAAGAGGCAGGGTTATTATAATTGGTTTCCGGAATCCGAAACCCTCCCAGGGGCGCCTGCGTATCAGTCTCTGGTGGTCTCTCGGGGGTCGCTTGGGCTGAAGGCTCGCAGTCTTCCTCCCAGGCTTTGTCCTTGAGTCGTCCTTCCGCTCCCCCTTCCTCCTTATTTGGTAGCCTCTGGGCCGGATGTCAGAGACTGGCGCCACATCCCGTGCAATAGTCAGCAGTTTTCTCTAAAAACCCCCTTTGTTCTCTTATCACCTAGACTCGGGCCTCAATGTTAACCCTTCAAATCCCTTAGTGACACGAATTGCTGGACCATTCCTTACATGCTGGACTGGGAGCTCCCTTCTTAGCTGCCCATGGCTCAGCAAACAGTAACTAGCCTTGACTGGCCTGGGAGTGTCCCAGTGGGTCTGATGGCAAATGGCATCCTGGAGAGGAATCTGGAGCTGCTCTGTGCCTGGGCCAGGCCTCTTGTGCTGGCCTGGGGAGCGGGGCTGGCCCTGCGCGGCACAGGCACTCTGTGCTGGGGATCTCCCAGGCAAGAGACCAGGGCTCCTGCAGCTTCACGGGCCTCCATCTCCTGAGCTGTGGCTGGCCCCAGCCCGGGGGCTGCTGGGGAGGCCCAGAGCTGCCTTTGTCCCAGCAGCTGCGGTGCCTTGCGAGGGGCTGGGGCTGTGGTGGCCGTGCCCAGAGCCCTGCAGCGGCCTGCGGTGGGCACTGCCCTGGGGCCAGCGCAGCCTGGGCTGCTGGGCTGGGCTGGGCTGGGCTGGGGAGAGGGCAGGGAGGTGGGGAGAGGTGGGCAGGGGCTGGGCTGGGCTGGGCTGGGCAGTGCCCAGCAGAGGGCAATGGCAGCGTCAGGGAGCGGTGGGAGCATGCAGGGGAGGGCTCCCAGCAGGGCTTGGTGCTGCAGAGCCAGGGCTGGGGAAGGGAGCCCAGAGCTGCAGGGGCAGGGGAGAGGAGGCCGCTCTGGGCCCTTGCTGGCCTGGGCAGAGCAGGAAGGGGGCCCAGGGCATTCGTCCCCTCACCGCAGCCTGCCAGGACCTGCAAGGCGCTCATGGAGCATCCAGGGCCAGGCTCTGCCCCGTGGCCACGAGCCCTGCCTGCCCTCCTCCTGCCACGCTGCGTGCGCTGCCTGCAGCAGAGGTGACCCCCAGCCAGCCCCTGCATGGGGCTCTGCCACCCGCTTCGCCCCAGCCCTCTCCAGCGCCCTCCTTGCTGCTCTCTGATGCACGCCAGGACCTCCCAGTGCGTGCTGGCCAGCACGTCTGCTGAGGGCCAGTGCGGCTGCTGCAGGGGCAGGGAGCTCAGCATGGCCCTTGCAGCCCCCTGGCCTGCGCCTGCCTCTCCCCTTGCCCTCGGCCCCGGCCTTGTCTCTGCTGGCAGGAGCGCTCTTGGCATGCGCTTCCTGGCCTCCCCTCGCCTGCGCACAGCTGCTGCCCACTCAGGCTGCTGGCACAAACGTGCCCTCACAAGCAGCACCACCCCTTGGGCTGCTTCTCCTGGCCCCTCCCACCCCACTGCCTTGACTCCTTGTCTCTGCTGGGCCCCACCTTCCACACCCAAACGCGTCCCTTGGCTGTCAGCTCCCTCTCTCCTGCCCCATAGGTGACAGAGCCAGGGTGGGACGGGTTACTTTATGTGATGTAGTTCTTGTGTAATTTGCGTTGGTGATGGCACAAAGGGACAGTTCCTTCCCCAGTGATCAACATCCTTCTTCGTTCTAGGTCACAACTCAACGTCCTTCACTCAGCTTCAAGTTTTTTTCTTTGTCTTGTGGATGAACTGGATTAGGTCTCCTTGATTAGTCTGAGGCACAATGCAATGCTTTTTGCCTTCTACCACTACAGCACAGTATGTAGGACTCTCCCGTACTCTGTGCATTGACCTGACGGGTCGTTTCACATTATTTACTTTCATATCCCTGTTGGAAGGGGATGATTCACAAACTGGGGTAAGCTGATGGGTTCTGCCTCAGCCCTTTGAAGTGTCCTGCTCTTGAGTCTTTCAGCCTGAGATTGCCACAGATGACCCGTGATGGTAAATGGATGTTCAGCTGCTAACTAGGAATAAGGGAGAGTATATTGGGTTTTCCAGTGGCCATTTCAACATTAGGTGAGTCCCAAGAACCCACTGAACAAGGGTGTTGTCTTTGAAGGGGTTTCATGTGTTGGGCTGGGCTGGGGTTATTGGGACAAAGACCACTGCTGGCAGTGGACATGCTCTGGTATCTCCACCTGGCTCCATATGCATCCTCCAAAGGGCTCTGGTCTCTTGCATGTCCTGCTTGCTTTTTGTCTTGACAGCAAAGCTCTGCCTGAATACCCAGTAATTTCTTTAGTACTTAGGTAAAAGAGCAACTACTCATCACCTCAAATGTTTCAATCCTTTTTATAAAACATTACACACAAAGTGTAATTTCTATCATGAAGAAATGTGAATTTTCAGGATGTATATTCATCGCTGGAGAAGAAATTCTGAAGTTCACCTGTACTTGCATTGTCATCGCTTTGTCTATCATGGTGTGCTCCCTCATCTTCCAGGCACATCCACAAGTTTTGGTTAAACAGACCCTGCTGAATGTCCCCTTTCCAGCTGCCTGTCTGGACCTACGCACTTCCCATGGTTCTCCTGGTTTGCCCTCCCCTTACTCTTTGATCATTAGACTGCTCTCACAGACCCAGTTGCTGCTTTGAGCTTCAGGTAGAAGCAGCCCAGCTGGTCCATCTATCAGCAGCCTGTCTAATTGTTTCCTTACCAAGATCCTCATCATTTCTCATTGAATTCATATGATATGGATTAATAATAACACTATCATTTTTAATTTCCTATCTATCAGTATAAAATACTTCTACAGTCATTCTTTTGTGAAGGTAAACTTCACAGGAGGCATACACGATGAGCTTGCTTTGTTTTCTGGATAATTGCAGCATGTTTTCACGTTCTTTGGCTGGAAATAGGAAAAACCCTTCTGCACCTGAGTGCAGCCAGGTCTCTAAGGAAAGCAGGTGGGAGCTGGTGCAAAGGAGCTGTAACATCCAGCTGCAGACTTTGGTGCAGAAGTGTGGTGGAAGGAAAAGTGATGCAAGCACCAAGCAGACAATGGGAGAAATGTCAGGGCTGGGGTGGGGAGGAGCAAGGTTGTCCATGCGGTGTCAGATCTCAAGAGTCTGCTTTTCCTATCTATGCAATTCCCCAAAGGAGACACCCTGGACCAATATCAATTAGTGAATTGAAATGCTCCAAACCGAAATTAAACTAAACGCATCCTTTAAGATGAGAAAAAAAATTTATTAGGTGCTCTTTGAAATCTTCCTCCTTAACTACACCATGAAAGCTCTCCAATTAGCTGTACAAGTCTTGAAGTCTTGAACAAAACTATGTAAGAAGCGTTAGGAGTTTCTTCATTTTAATGAGTTCCATGGTGTATTTTGGTGCTGAATTTATGAAGCTCAGGTACTGAGAGGAGAATGATGCAACCAATTGAGAAAGTAAAGTCAGAAGAAAAAGTTGAAGTGACTTGGAGTATTAACGGGCCCCACTGAGGGCCGTTACTAAGAGAGTCTCCCCAAGAACTTGTTAGAGCAGATAATTGGAGGCCATGATTACAGATAGTCAAAGGCACTGTGATGAGAAATGTTTTGATGAAGCAGAAGGGGCAAGGCCCAATACCAGCTACTGGAGGGGAGATCCTACACACCCATGTCTGGTTCAGGGCTTTTCCTGGGGTCTGTGGGATGTGGTGGGCAGTGTGATGCCACAAGAAGAACACTGGAGCTGGAACTGGAGTGGCTGCAGGAGCTGGAACGGCTGCAGGAGCTGGAACAGCTGCAGGGGCTGGAGTGGCTGCAGGGTCTGTCACTAGGTTGATAGTAGCATCAATTGCAGCTCGATAGGCGTAGGCCAGACCCCAGCACACTGCAGTGATTTGTGTCACTTTGGAACTGCCAGAGTCATGACACCCTTTTTTCAAGCATTCTACCAGTTTTTTGGGATTTTGCAGTTCAGGGGTGAATGTCCAAAACACTGGAGGTGCCCACTGCTCTAGAAACCTGCCCATATCCTCCCACACTCCCTGCCACTCGAAACTATCCCGCCTCAAGACAGATCTCTGGATGAGATTCCTAAGTAGTTGTTTAACCTTAAACAAAACCTGAAGCGCATTCAGGAGACATAACAACAAGAACATGGTGGTCTGAGTATCCCAAGGATATTCAACATCTTGGAGAACTATCGTAACTAGCTCAGAGGATAAGAGGGTGGTGAAGGAGAAAGGGAGAGTGAACAAATAGGAAAAAATATCTTCCCCTGTCCCCTCCACAGATTGGCTCCCTGACGAAAAAAGGCAATAGGTGTAATTGCTAATAGTTTCTGAGATATGGTTTCCAAAGTATAGAGTCGACGACAGTCCTGGGTACAAATACCAGGTTAGAGTCATGACCAGAAATTTCATCATATCATAAGCCATTGTTACAACACACAGTACCATACCGATCTTAAACCAGGGCCCGGAAAGGATAAACAGCGTGACAGGGAGCACATACAGAAAGTAACGTGCTATAAAACTCAATTTGGAAAACAGGCACAGCAGACTCGAGATTAAAGCAATCAACATTGTGACTAGCAACTATTAAGCAGGTCTAATACTTATACCAATTTTAGTTTAACACACTCTGGTCAGATCTGTCGTTATGTCAACCCTTCGTGCCCCACATTGAGCGCCAAAAAGGACTGTTGTGGTTTAACCCGGTTGGCAGCTAAACACCACACAGCCGTTCGCTCACCCTCCCCACTCCCTCTCCGGGATGGGGGAGAGAAACGGGAAAGTGAAGCCTGTGAGTTGAGATAAAGACAGTTTATTAAGACAGGAAAATAATTAATAATAATAATAATAATAATGATAATGATAATAGTACTACTACTACTACTGTGTACGAAACAAGTGATGCACAATGCAATTGCTCACCACCTGCTGACCGATGCCCAGCCTATCCCTGAGCAGCCGGCCCCCCACCCTGGCTAGCCACCCCTATATATTGTTCAGCATGACGTCAGATGGTATGGAATACCCCTTTGGCCAGTTTGGGTCAGCTGTCCTGGGTCTGTCCCCTCTCGGCTCGTGCTGCACCCCTAGCCTGCCCGCTGGCAGGACAGAGCGAGAAGCTGAAAAGTCCTTGGCTTGGTGTAAGCACTGCTCTGCAACAATTAAAACATCAGCATGTTATCAGCGCTCTTCTCATCCTAATCCAAAACATAGCACCCTGCCAGCTACTAGGAGGAAAATTAACTCTGTCCTAACTGAAACCAGGACAACATAGGCAAAAATAATCTGAGAGGCTGCAGCCACATGGGAAGTGGTGATCGGCGGCCATCTTGGCCATAGCAATCACAAAGCGGTTGAGTTTAAAATCATTGGTGATAGGAGGAAAACTGCCACAAAACCTGCTTTTGGCAGGGGGTTGGACCCGATGATCTCTTGAGGTCCCCTCCAATTCTGTGAATTCTGGACACGGGGAGGGCAGACTTCAGGCTGCTCAGGGAACTAGTTAGGAAGGTCCCCTGAGAAGCTGCTTTGGAAGGTATCGGGGTCCATCTTTTTAAGCACCACCTCCTAAGAGCACAGGAGCAGGCGATTCCAAAATGTCGGAAGTGAAGCAGGCGGGGCAGAAGGCCAGCTTGGCTGAGCAGGGATCTTCTTCTAGAGCTTAAGAGGAAAAAGCTTCCAGTGTGGCCACTGGAAGCGAGGTCGGGTGACATGGCAGGGCTACAGAGGTGCTGTTCGCCTCTGTCGGGAGAAAATTTGTGCGGCCAAAGCTCAGAGGTGAAGCTGGCTAGTACTGTGGGTGACAACACAGACATATATATATATATATATGTACTGAATATGTTAACAGCAAAAGGAGGACCGGAGGAAACATTGGTCCGTTACTTGATGAGAATGGTCACCTCACAAGCAGGGACATAGGCGAAGCAGAGACATTTAATGCCTTTTTCGCCTCTGTCTTCATGAGCAGTGATGGGCTCTGGGACCCAAGGGGCCCAGAGTTGGAGGGCCGCGACTGCAATAACAAAAACCTCCCAGCCAAACCCACACTGGATGCATATGAGTCTACGGGGCCTGAGGGGATTCATCCCAGGGTTCTCAGAGGGCCGACTAATGTCCTTGTGAGACCTCTCTCAATCATTTTTCAATGGTCTTGGGAGCCCAGAGAGGTCCAAGTTGACTGTAGGCTGGCAATCATTGTGACAGCTTTCAAGAAGGGCAAGAAGCGCCTGATAATTACAGACCTGCCAGTCTCTCTTCAGAGCCTAGTAAAAATATGGAGAAAACTGTTTGGGCGTTACTGAAAAACACCTGAAAGACAACACAGTCATTGGTCACAGCCCACCAAGGTTCATGAGGGGAAAGTCCTGTTTAACAAACTTAATTTCCTTTTACGACAACATCACCCATCTAGTTGACCAAGGGAAGGCAGGTTTTGGATTTCCATCAAGTTTTCAATGCTGTTTCTCTCAGTATCCTTCTGGACAAAATGTCTGTTGTACAGCTAGATAAATACATGCTGTTTAGGGTGAAAAATTGGCTGATGGGTTGGGCTCAAAGGGTTATAGAAAGGGGGTTGCATCAGGCTGTTGACCAGTCCCTAGTGGGGTTCCCCAGGGTTCCATTGTAGGGCCAGCACAAGAGGCTGCAGAGCAGCCCTGCAGAAAGGGATCTGGGGGTTTTGGTCGACAGCAAGTTGAATACGAGTCAGAATTCAGCCTGGAGGAGACTGAGGGGAGGCCTCCTGGCGGCCTGCAGCTCCCTCACGAGGGGAGCGGAGGGGCAGGTGCTGAGCTCTGCTCTCTGGGGACAGTGACAGGACCCGAGAGAACGGCATGGAGCTGGGACAGGGGAGGCTGGGGCTGGGTGATAGGAAAAGGTTCTTCACTGAGAGGGTGGTCGGGCACTGGGACAGGCTCCCCCGGGCAGTGGGCATGGCTCCAAGCCTGCTGGAAGTCAAGAAGCGTTTGGACAACGCTCTAACATTCTCCGATATTGGGCGGTTCTGTGTGGAGCCTGGCGTTTGACTCAATGATCCTTGTGGGTCTGTGTGGGAAAGGAATTTGCAGGTGGCTTTGCGCTATTTCACACGTCCCTGAATTAGAGATAATGAAGAAATAAGCGTTAGAAACAAAAACTCGAGCAAGGTGGAGATAAATTGGTTGGAGATAACTTGGCTACAACGTTAAAGATGAGCTTTGCGCAGAGGCCAATTGCTGGCTGGCTTGAGGCGCATGTCTCGGGGCGCCTTCTGCTCAAGAGCCATCAGGAGACCGTGTCTTTCATCCCTTCAGGTCTGCCCCTTTCCAACTCAGGATATTCTATGATTCTAAGTGTGGCGCCCAGCATTTGGCCTTGAATGCCACACAGCTGGATGCGGCCCGTCGATCCAGCCTGTCCAGATCCCTCTGCAGAGCCTTCCTGCCCTCAAGCGGATCAACCCTCCTGCCCAGCTTGGTGTCGCCCACGAACTTACAGCACCCGGACGCCTGGGACCCACCCAGCCCAGGCGCGTGTCACAATGGGACCCTTTGTGACATCCCTTGGTGACACCCCAGGGGTCCGCCTTATAAGAGTGCAGCCGTGGCTCGGACCCTCAGTGTCGGTGCACGGCAGTGACGGACAGGGCAGGAGCACAGGGCCTTCGAGGAGTCCCTGAGCACAGCCCACATCCCACAATGCCGCAACCGTCCGCCCGCAGGAGCCGCCGTTTTATCCTGAAGGGCCCTGTTCCCACTCCAGAGACTCTTTCTGATTCTTATGAGGAGGGAGGCATCCCCCCCAAGAAGCCCAGGCTGGCCTGGCAGGAGACCTGGACAGAGGACAGCTTGCTGGCAGAGGGCAGCAGCCTGGCAGAGGACAGCAAGGATGAGTCGCAGCTGCTGAATCCCAGTGAGTCAGGGTCACGGGGATGGGGTGGGGAGGGTTGGGGACAGCGAGACCCCTGCTTGACTCCAGGACTCCTTTCCTGGCTAAACCGGCGGGTGGGCCCGACGGGGCTGAGCTTCCTCCACAGCACCACAGAATCCCAGGACTCTTTGGGCTGGGGGGGACCTCAGCAATCACAATGCCTCCCCCCAGCCCAGGCTGCCCAAAGCCCACCCAGCCTGGCCATGAGCAGCGCCAGGGAGGGGGCACCGCAGCCTGCGCCAGGGCCTCACCGCCCTGGGCGTGAAGGATAGAAATCCCTCCCTGACCGAAAGAAACCTGCCCTCTTTTAGGTTATAGCTGTCACCCCTTGTCCTGTCGCTGCACTCCCTGATGAAGATCCCCCCCAGCTTTCCTGGAGGCCCCTTTGGGCACTGGGAGGCCACAGCGAGGTCCCCCCGCAGCCTTCTCCAGGCACCACAAGCCCAGCTCCCTCAGCCTCTCTTCCCAGCAGAGCTGCTGCAGCCTCTGGGCATCCTCGCGGCCTCCCCACGTCCTTCTGGGGCTGGGGCCCTTCCTCTCCTCACTCCTGCATTCAGCCCCTCTCTGCAGCACTCTTTGCTTTCCTCCTTTCCAGTTAAGGCATGGGATCTGTGCAAAGACTCGGCCATGGAATTCATCGAGGCTTATGTCAGCGGCACAGAAAAGGTAACGGCAACCGCTTGCATCGCAGCCGTGCTCCTGGCGCTGCCACGGCTCTGCTGCGGGGCTGCTGGAGGGCTGCTGGCTGGGCAGAGCCGTGGCCTCCGGGTGTCCCACACAGCTCCAGACCCCTCAAGGCTTGGTCCTGCTGGCCGTGGGTGTCCCCCTAACGCTCTGTTTGTGTCTTTGTGGCTGCCAGGACAAGGAGGAGCAGAAGATGCTGTTCCTCAGCAAAATCTGCGCTCTGTGCAGAACTGTTGCAGAGAAGGGCTTGTCGCTGGACTTGCATGCCTTCTGCTGCAAAAATAAGCTGGTGGAGAACATCATGGTGAGAGGATGTGCGGCGGGTTGGGGAAGGGGCAAGGCCCCCTGGCACCAGCCCCCTGGGAGGCCGGGACTGGGGCAGTGCTGGCTCTGCTGGTGCTGGGTGCCGGCGGCTGCAAGCTCTCATTCCTCTTGTGCTCTACAGGCGCTGCTGGAAAAGGAGCCCATGGACAGCTTGCACACAGAATTTCGGCAGAAGGCCATGGAGACTCTCACCGTCCTCAGGTGAATGCCCAGCCCCTGGTTGGGCCAGCACATCCCCAGGACAATGTCCTGGTGGCCCTGAAGCTGGCAGGGAGGCTGCCCATCCCTCCCGGGGATGCCTGGCCAAGGGAGGTCCGTGTCCTCCTTCATAAGCCTCAAGGCACTGCGTCCCTCTCTCCTCTCCCTCAGCAACACCGTGCCGAGAGCACTGCATGGCAAAAAGGAGAGTCTCCGGAATGCGTGCTACAGGAGCGTGTTCTTTCTGCCTCCGGAGTCCAATGTGCCAGAGACAGAAAGAGCACTCTACACCAAGGTATGTGCTGGGTGAGGTACCGGCACCCCCAGTCCTGCTGAGCTGCTGCCTTGCTTCCCCGTGCTGAGACAACTGGAGACCAATGCAGGGCCGGGGCCCAGATTTGCTTTCCCAGCCTCATCCCTTCTTCCCCTTCCCCTTCCCTGGCCTGATCCCGTGCTGCAGGAGGTCTGCACACAGCAGCTTTTAGCCCCAAAGCCACCCCTGGGCTCCAGAGGGGCTCAGAGCCAGCTCCTGGGGCTGAGAAGGGCCACAGAAATAATTCAGTGATCACCTGTCCTCCTTGCAGACTATGAATGCCATGGACCCCATGCTGGCGGCCTTCGTATGCAACTGTCCCCCCGCCAGCGTCAGCACAGAGTTGCAGAATATCTTGGAGGTTTGGCATTTGCAAAGAATTTCCAAAGAATCCTCTCAGGTCACATTTGCAGACCGCTGTCAGCCCAGCAACTTCTCTCCTTGCAGGTGCTGCTGGACTTTGCTGGCTCCAAAAACTCAGCTGTGCGTGAGAGAGCTGTGACGAGGATTGAGAGGCTGAGTGATTTCATCCTCTGGCATTTTGTGGCCAAGGTAAGGAACAAGGAACCCTCCACCCTTTCCTGCATCCCAGAACATCCTGCCTCTCAGGGGTGCCTGCGAGGCAAGCCTGGATGCATGTGAGGGCCTCAGCACCCTGAAGCAAGGGTCTTCGTCCCTCCTTTGCCCCTGCTCTTCCCTCCCCAGGCCCTGCTCTCTCAGGGGCCAGCTCTGCCTCCACTAAGCACTTCATCTCTCCTCCCTCCCTCCCCCAGATCTCAGGCTACAATGAAAAATACACGGACAGCCACGATGATCCCAGAGAGCTCTACATCCCCATCCTGGGCCAGCTGCTGGGACACCTCTTCATTGTCAGCTGTGGCACAGATTCCATCAGTTGCACAGCTTTGGATGCTCTTTTTCGCTTCTACGAAATCATCTCAGATGGAAGAGGTAAGAGAAGGTGTGGTGGGCAGCGTCCGTCTGCACACAGACATCTGCTGGTATGTCTGCTGCTTTTCCCCGAGTATTCTGAAGGATTGTTCTTTTGCTTGGTGGAGGCTGCCCACGGAAGTCTGCCAGGTTCCCTGACCTCCTCTGCTCCTCACAGCAGCTTCCCGCAGGAATCTTGCTATCGTTTTCCACAGAAGCTAAACGCTCACCTCATGTCCAGGAGCAGTTCTCTGCTGCTGTCCTTCTCAACCCTCCCCAGATCACCTACCACTCTGCTTTGAGGTCTTCCCCAGTCTAAGCCATCAATCGATTACCACTTCCCAAACCACATCTTCCCTGAGGAGTGGACAGCAGAGCCAGCCGTGCATCACCAGGGATGGTGTCGCCCTCCAGAATTCTCCTTGACTGTTTGCTCCCTGCCGTCTTGCAAGCAGATGTCAGGGAGCTTCCTGCACATCCTGACCCCGAGCAGAAGGGGTCTGTGACACGCTGCTACCCCCACGGCACCCAACGCCATTGCTTCTCCTCCTTCTGCATCATCCCTGAGGTCCCTCTTGCTCCCAGCAGCCGTCACCCTGTGCTCTACATCCCTGCCCACCACTCTCCTCACCATGGGTCTGAGCCTCCCTCCTCAACCATTCCTAGTGAAAGTGCTTTTCACCATTTGGCAAGCTTGTTGGCAAAGATGCTCTTCCCTACTGACTCTTCGGTGTTCCCCCCTGTTTAGAATGCTCACTGACAAAGGACATGGAAAATTATGCAGAGAGACGAAAGAAGTTGAAGGATACAGCATTTCCATTCACTGTAATGTCCGCTCCCTGTGATATTGCCAAGGTAATGAGCTCTGGCCTTGCTGGGAATCTTGTCCGCAGCATCAGCAGGCAACTCGTGTGAGCAAAAGGGTCCAGAACCGGTGGGGCTGGCACGGCCTCACTCGCCCTGGTGAGAGGGTTCCTCTTGTCCCCAAGCTGGGGCTATGCGAAGGCTGCTCCCCTGTGTCCCGGCAGCAGCTCCAGCCCTCCTGGCCACCAGCAAGCCCTGGTTACCTGCAGGGCCAGCACTCTGTCGCCATACGCCCCATCCTCACTCCTTCCCCCTGAGGGCCCTCTCTCTGGAGCTGCCCTTGCTGCTCAGCTAAGCAGCACCCTTGGGACACTCAGTGCGGCATGTCTTCCTTCCCCTCCTCCTTCCCACAGGCATTTGGAGGATACCTCTTCCCTTCTGAGAGGCTGGACGTCATCCTCACAGCCCTTGAAGCTTTACAAGACTCCAGCATCCATGACAAGCAGGGGGCCTGCAGCGTGCTGGAAGCAGCCTTGGAGGACCCTGACTACTGGCTGACAGATGTAAGTGGCCTGTGGCCATTGCCCTGCCCTTGAGCTCTTTCAGGCGTTGTTCCTCCATCCCTCCCTCCCTCCTTGCCTCCCTCGCACACCGAGCTCTCTTGGGCTCCAGAAGCCACCTGAAGCCAGCAGGGAGCAATGGAAGGGGCCAAAGTTTCAGTGGCAGCTGTGGAAATGGCTGCAGTCTGGTGGACACACCATTCCCACCTTGTCCCCCCAGGTGCCAATAATCATGGAATGCATCAGGAAAAACCTGGACAGCATCCACACGGCATCAGCGCGGCGCTGCCTGGACTCCCTGCTTCTCCAGCTGACCAACCAGATGTCCAGGGAAGAAGTCAAGAACCTGCTGCAGTTCCCTCCGCCAAGTAACAGGTCTGCAGCCTGTCACTCCATCAGCACAGCCCTCCATCCCACCCATGTTTTCCAGCCCCACTGGGCCAGCCAGGGCTGCAGCAGCCCAGCTGTCCAAGGCAGCCCAGAGCCCCCCTGCCCCCAGGGAACGCCAGCTCAGCCCCCTCCTGCATGCCCAGGCTGGGCCCCCAGCGCTCCCCAAGTCACAGGGGCCGCAGGACAGCCTGGGTCCTACGGGGCTGGCCCAGGCCGCGGCCCTGCGGCTGGGGCAGCCCCACTGACAGAGTATTCTGGGCTTGCAGCACTGCCCTGGGCATGTGGGAGGTGGTCCTGGCCATGCCGCAGACCTTGGAGAAGGTTTTAAACATGCTGATGGAAGACTTGCCACTGTGCAACTGGTGCACGGCAGTGACAGAAGACACCTGCATCCGTCGCTTGGCTGTGAGTTCCCAGATGAAACCTTGCTCCCAGCAGGGCTGCGCGTGCCCCTTCAGGCACACAGGCACAGCCCTGTCCCCATCTACCCCCAACCTGCCAGCTCCCCCAGGACGTACGGACACATCGTCCCTGGGGCCGGCAGGGCCGGCAAGCCCCCGTAACCAGCCGCGCCTGGTGCCTCTTTGGTGCCAGCTCGCGCTGCTCCATCCCTGCCCAAAGGCGGGAGAAGAAGAGGCTGCAGGGAGCCCTGCAGGCCCTGCCAGGCTCTCCCTGCTCTTTCTTGCAGATGCTGGCCCAGAATCACATTTCTGAAGAGGAGTTTGGTAACCCAGTGCACCTCCTGAGTTACCTGAAGCACCCAAGCCCAGCGATGCGCTTGATGGTTCTCAAAGGGCTCTCCACCATGTCAGAGAGCCCTGAGAAGGTGAGCGGGCCATCGTCAAGCAAAGCCATGTTGGCAGCCTGGGGCTTTGCTCTTCTGCCCTCCTGTCCCTCCCCGTTGCTCTCCCCGCATCCCTGTAGTGCGCCCGCGGCCACTGCTTGCAGGAGGCGATTGCCATGCCAGCTGCCAGGAAGCAAGGCAGGAGGCTGGTGCTCAGGAACCACAGCCCTTTGCCCAGGGTGGTCTTCTCTCACGGCTTCACGGAAGGGAAACTGTGTCTTTCCTACAGGCAAGAAAAATTCAGGTCGTGCTGCCAGACATCCTGGAGGCCCTGCAGGACACCAACACAGACGTCGTGCTGAAGGCCCTGCTTGTGCTGAGAAATGTGATGGCTCATGTGGAGAGGAGAGAGGCCAGTCGCACGGCTCTGCAGCTGGCTGAGAAGCTCCTGCCACTCTTTGCCCATGTAAGTCTGCTGCGGGAGCCCGAGCCCTCAGCTGGGCCCCCTGTAATGAGGGCTGCCCTTCAGCCCGGCCCCATGGGCAGCACTCAGGCAGGGCCTTCCCAGTCTCCTTGTCAGCCCAGCCGCTGGGGAGCTCAGCTTGGACATGGCTGGTGCGGCTGGTGGCGAAAGTGGGGTGGCTGGCGGGCAGCCTGTGATGGCAACCGACTGCGTTGCCTTTCACGGGCACCAGGCCTTGCAGCTGCCCCGGCAGGGCTGCTGAGCAGCTCCTCTGGGAAGGATCCAGCGCTGAAGCATCTCACAGTTCTGTGATCTCCCTTCGCATCAGCCACGCTAATGCCCCTGCTCCCCATGGGCGGGCAGCAGCTGTTGCCGAAATTCATCCTGTCCTCCTCCCTGCCAGGAGTCCAGCCAGGTGCGCGAGCACTCCATCTGCCTCTTCCAAGCCGTGACAGAGGCTGTGCTGCGGCACAGGCAGAAGGAAATGAAGAGGACAGTGCACAGCAGCCTTCTCCCGCTCTACTTTCGGATGAGAGACCAGAGTGAGAGCGTAGCAAAGGTACAGATCTCAGAGCTGACCAGTTACGTGGGCAAGGGTGTGCCGACACCACAGGGATGCTCTGGGGGATCTCTGGCCGGCAGCGTGAGCTGCCTCCGATGGTGGCTGTCCCGTGTCCTTGCCCTGGCCATTGAACCCAGTGCACGCTGTCCCCCACCACAGCCTCCCATAACACGCTGGGAAAGGCTCGCAGCCCTGCCAAGAGGAGGGGACAGAGGGTCTCCTTCCCAAGGCTGTGGTGCCATGTCCCAACCTCTGCTGCTCCACAGGCCTCTGGGGAAGCTCTCGTCGTCGCTGCAAAGTTTCTGCGACTCAAAGAGCTCAAGCACTTGGCCCAGACAGAACAGACCGGGAGGATCGGGGAGTGCTTGGTAAGGACGACCCCACAGGCCCCAGCCCCAGCTGGGCAAACGTGCCCGGCCAGAGCCCGCTGCCTGCAGCTGCATCCTCGCTCCCTTCCTTCCAGCACAGAGCCCCAGGGGGCTCTTCTGCAGGCCCCTCTGCCCTCCCTGTCCCCAGGATGCTGGAGGAGACCCTGGGGAGGGTCTGCAAGCCCCGTGACCTTGTGTTCTCTCTCCAGCTGCAGCAGGGCAGAGACAGAGTAGACGAATACCTGCAGCAGAGCCAGCCCTACCTGCAGGACTCTCAGACCGTCTTGCGACTTGAGGCCGTCAGGTTCATTGGTGAGCCCAGCCCCTGGGTCCCTCTTTGGGCAGCCTTTGACAGCCCCAGGCACTGCCCTGGCAGTGAGGCGCAGCCCTGTTGCCCCCAGAGCCCCCCGACTGGGCCCTCGCTCCAGCCCCCCTCGGGCAATGACCTTGCTGGGGTGCAGGAGGGGGCACAGCCTGGCTGGCCAGGCCAGGGGCTGCGCTGCTGGGAGTGTGCTGGGGAGCGGGGGTCTGATGGGAGCTCTGTGTCTAGGGCTTGCTGCGCGCTACTCCAAGGACCAGAGCGAGGAGAAGCTGAATGAAATCGTCAGCGGTGAGTGAGGGCAGTGGTGTGTGTGCTAGGGCTGGGGGGACAGGGGCAGAGGCCCCCACGCCTTGCCCTGCTCCAGGGAAATGCTTCGGGGCGGAGGAGCAATGCAGGCATAGGAAGGAGGGAGAGGAGACGGGGTAGCCCGGCATGTCAGGGAATGCCCTCCCAGCCTGGAGTTGGGCAGTGCTGCTGAAAGGGTTGAGTGTGCCTGAGGAAGAGTCAGGAGAAAGGGCAGGAAGGCTGATAGAAGGTGGGAGCCTGTTGTAGAGCACCCAACCAGGACGAAGAGGGAGATGAAACAGCCTACAAGCAGCTAGGAGCAGTGTCATGATTGCGAGCCCTTGCTCTCGTGGGGAAGCACAATAGGGAGAGGAAGGAGTCCAGGAGATTCCTGGAGTGTGTGAATCCTCCCAGGGGATGGAGGCCGGTGGTGGGGGATCCAGCTTGTGAAGGTGCCCGACTTGACCTGTGGTGCGCAGATGGGGAAGGACTTCTGGGTGCATTTGGGACATTGCTGAGCAGCAGCTTTCAACTGATTCATTTGTCCCTCCTGCTCCTCCTGGCCTGGGGAAGAGTCGAGTGGGGCTGGCATGGTCTGCAGGGGATGCCTGGGGATCTCTGCAAGGAGTGGGTTTTCATCTCTGCTCTTCTTTCTTTGGCAGTCCTCCGGTCTTCAGGGAATGACCCAGAACCCATGGTCAGTTGCCTGGCAGTTCAGACCATCATGATCCTGGCGTCAAGGCGTAACAGAACGTCAGGACGGAGATTTCGACTGCTGTGGTGCTGCTAGCCATGCAGCACTCCTCAAATCATCAATATATATCTTAATAGAACTGGGTTCTTGTCTCATTATTCCAGCAGCTCCTTCAAAGTTACTCGGTGCCATGATGCAGAGCTAACTTGGAGGCTACCAAGGATGTCTTTTCCCTGGGCCCAGTGACTGCATGGTGCATTTCCTCTCCTAGTAGCAGGGAATAATATGGAAAGAAAGAGGCAGAGCCAGGTAATAAATAGGTGGCTCCGATGCTGGTGTCATGGACAGAATGATGGCTTTCTCCATCATGGGATGGCCTTTGCAACTGCAGGCCTGCTGGTGCCTGACCGGAAGCACCTTTATCAGAGGGGGAGAAAGAGTTTTGCACAGGAGTTAGCAGGGCTGATCGATAGAGCTTTAAACTAGATTTGAAAGGGGAAAGGGATAAAAACAGGCCCACTGGTGATATGCTAGGGGACGGCACACCAAAATGGGAGGGACTGTGCGCTAGCGAGATCCTGCAGCCTGCTCCATGCCATGCTGGGTACACTGGAGCACATTTGAAATGTTTCTGCACCAATGCACCCAGCGTGAGGGACAAGCAGGAGGAGCTGGAAGCTTCAGCTCGGTCCCAGAACAAGGGAGACTTGGTGAAAGTCCTGTGACTGGAGTGCTGTGATGGACGGTTATGCACTCTTCAAGAAGGATAGGCAGGGCAGGCAAGGCAAGGGGCTGGCACAGCGACATGGCTGAGAGCCTCTGGGTAAGGATTAAGGGAGAAACAAATAACGTGGATGTTGTAGTGGGAGTCTGCGATACCGATGAGTTATTCTCTAAGGAACTAAGAGATACCTCTCTTAGATCAGCTGCCCTTGTCCTGATGGGGGACTTCAACTTGCCAGACATTAACTGGTAAGACCACACAGCTGATACAAGCAGGTCCAGGAGATTCCTCACACACCATGATGACAACTCCTTGGTACAGCTACTGAGGGAGACAACAAGGAAAGGTGCCTTCCTAGACCTGTTGCTTGTGAACAGAGAGGGTGCGGTGGGTGAAGTGGTGATCGGCAGCCATCTTGGTCATAGCGATCAGGAAGCAGTTGAGTTTAAAAATCTTTGGTGATAGGAGGAAAACTGCCACAAAACCTGCTTTTGGCAGGGGGTTTGGACCCGATGATCTCCTGAGGTCCCTTCCAACCCCTCCAATTCTGTGAACTCTGGACACGGGGAGGGCAGACTTCAGGCTGCTCAGGGAACTAGTTAGGAAGGTCCCCTGAGAAGCTGCTTTGGAAGGTATCGGGGTCCATCTTTTTAAGCACCACCTCCTAAGAGCACAGGAGCAGGCGATTCCAAAATGTCGGAAGTGAAGCAGGCGGGGCAGAAGGCCAGCTTGGCTGAGCAGGGATCTTCTTCTAGAGCTTAAGAGGAAAAAGCTTCCAGTGTGGCCACTGGAAGCGAGGTCGGGTGACATGGCAGGGCTACAGAGGTGCTGTTTGCCTCTGTCGGGAGAAAATTTGTGCGGCCAAAGCTCAGAGGTGAAGCTGGCTAGTCCTGTGGGCAACAAGCCCCCTTCCTATTTGAGGAGGAGGACTGAGAGAGCGGCTGTGGTGGAACTCGGCTGCCCACCCGAGTAAAACCACCACACAGGGTCTCCGTGTGCTCACGGCTGGGTGCACCCAGAGCCTGCCAGAAGCAAGGCCTGACCCCTTCCCTGGCATCTGCCAGCCACCGCTTCCCTGGGAAGGGATGGGGGATAGCAAAGGGCAATTGGGACAACTAGGGCATCCACGCCTTTGCCTTCTACGTGCCTGGGGTGTATCAGGACTCCTTGTGGGGCCATGAGTGTGTCACCCTCGTGTCAGGGTGGCAGCAGGCGCAAGGGCAGCAGGCTCTGCCAGGCTGGTGACTTGCGTGCGCAGGGAGGAGTGGACTTTGTGCAGCCCAATGCCAGTGGCTACATTCAGTAGCCCCAGAAAGCTGTCAAATGAGTGGGAAACGAGGGTATGTGAGCTGTACCTGGGCCAGCAGGGAGTCTTGCCAAGAGCTTGTGTTTTCTACTTGGCTGGGACCAACTGTGTTTTCTGGCTGGCTGGGACCGTTTGGGCCCAGCCAGCCAACCAAGCTTTTACCCATCGAAGAGTACATTTGTCCAAGCCATGAACAGCCAGTTTCTCCAGGAGACTGCTGTGGGAGCTGGATGTATTCGAAAGTGTAGGAGACCTGCACGTGATGCGAATGATATGGAATAAGGGGTGGAAAATTGTCGCGATTTTGGCTGGGATTATGTTAATTTTGTTTGTAGAGTCTTGTATGGTGTTGTGTTTTGGGTTTACAGAAATAATGTTGAGAATAATGCTGATAACACAATGATGCTTTAGTTGTTGCTGAGCAGTGCTTGCACAGAGTCAAAGACTTTTTGGCATCTCACGCTGCCCCACCAGTGAGGAGGCTGGAGGTCCCCAAGAAGCTGGGAGGGGACACAGCCAGGACAGCTGACACAAACTGGCCTAAGGAATGTCCCATACCATATGGCATCATGCTTAGTGATAAGACGAGGGGAAAGAAGGAGGATGGACAGACGTTCAGAGGGATGACATTTGTCTTCCCAAGAAACCCTGAGGTTTGAGCAGCCCTGCTTTCCCGGAAGTGGCTGAGCATCTGCTTGCCAACGGGAAGTTGTGAATGGATTCCTTCTTTTGCTTTGCTTGCACGTGCATCTTTGGCTTTTCCTAGAATGCTATATTTGTCTTGATCCATGGGCTTTCTCATCTTTGCCCTTCTGATTCCCATCGCCATCCTGCTGGGACGGGGTGGGCAAGTGGGTGTGCAGTGCTGAGCTGCTCACCCGCCCAGCCCAGGAGCGTGTCACAATGAAACCCTTTGTGACCTCCCTCGATGACACCCCCAGGGGTCTGCCCTAAAAAAATGCAGCTGTGACTCGGACCCTCAGTGTCCGTGCAGGACAGTGACGGGACAGGGCGGGAGCACAGGGCCTTTAAGGAGTCTAAGTGCACAGCCCACGTCCCACAATGCGGTTCCGATGCTGCTACCACCGGAGAAGACGACGTATTATCCTGGGGAGGTATCCTTGCCATCGTCGCTCCATTCGTCCATCCCGCAAGGTGGCAAAGATAACCCGCCCCTGCTCCAGGATGGTCTGGCAGGAGACCTGGTCTCCTGAGGAGAGCAGCTTTCCGCTGGATTCCTTGGATTTCCAGCCACCGAATCCCAGTGAGTGAGCATCCCGCGCGGTTGGGAAGGGTTGGGGCCAAGCAAACATCCCTGCTTGAAGCCAGGACGTCTTTCCTGGCACGGCAGCAGTGGGATCCTGTGGGTGGGGGGCAGAATGGCACCTGGATGCTGGGGGTGCTGGGAGCCCAACCCAGCATGGCCTCGCCCCGGGTTGGGAGGGAGCTTAGAGGGGGCCCAGATCCTGCTGCCTCAGCACCCTCAGAGTATAGAAGTTGTTGCTAATTGAATACCTAATTGAAATCTACCCTCCTTTAGGTTAAATCTGTTAGCCCTTGTCCTATCACAGCACTCCCTGATAAAGAGTCCCTCCCCAGCTATCCTGTAGGCCCACCTTTAGGTACAGGAAGGCCGCTGTAAGGTCCCCCTGGAGCCTCCTCTTCTCCAGGCTGAAGAAGCCCAGCTCTCTCAGCCTGTCCTAGGGGAGGTGCTCCAGCCCTCTGATCAGCATCAGGGCCTCCTCTGGACCTGCTCCAGCAGGTGCATGTGTCTCTCGTGCTGGGGGCCCTTCGTCTCCTCGCTCCTGCCTTCAGCCCCTCACTGCAGCACTCCTCGCTCTCCTCCGTTGTTAGATGCCTGGTTGTGGGATCTTGGCAAAGAGGAAGCCAAGAAAGTCATCGAGATATTTGTCAGAAGCACAAAGAAGGTAATGGCAGCCACTTCCATTGTGGCTGTGCCCGTGTGTCCTGATGGGGCCCCGGCCCTGCTGCCAGGCTGGGCAGAGCTGCTGCCCTCCGTGTGTCTCAGACAGCACCGCACGTCACAGCACTCCAGTGTCACAGCACTCCAGTGCTGTGGGCTCTGGTTCTCCCCCCTCACGCTCCCCGTGGTTCTCTCTGTGGCTGCCAGGATGAGGAAAAGAAAATTAAGTTCCTGGAGAGCATCTGCACCCTGTGCAGACACTGTTCCTTGCTGGAGGACATGGATGCCTTCTGCCGCAAAACCGAGCTGGCAGAGAACATCAAGGTGAGGGGACGCGTGGCGGGTTGGGGAAGGGGCAAGGCCCCTCAGACACCAGCCCCCTGTGAGGCTGGGGCAGGGGGAGGTGGAGACAAACCATGCACAGACACCAAGCTGCCCAAGGCAGGACTGGGCGTGCTGCTGGGCCTTCAGCAGCGGGCACTGGGGGCTGGTGTCTGCCACGTCCCATCCTGGTTGTGCTTTGCAGGTTTTGCTGGAAGAGGAGCCCACGGACAGTTTGCACACAGCATTTCGTAGGAATGCCATGCTAACTATTGCCACCCTCAGGTACCTGCCCAGCCCCTCCTTTGGCCAGCACATCCCCAGGGCAATGTCCTGGTGGCCCTGAAGCTGGCAGGGAGGCTGCCCATCCCTCCCAGGGATGCCTGTCCATGGGAGGGCCGTGTCCTCCTTCCCTAAGCCTCGAGGCACCACCCCAGCACCAGCGTCCAACAAGCTCCTATCTCCCTTCTTAGCTCCACCGCGGAGGCAGCACTGGATGGCAAAAAGGAGAGTCTCCTGCATGCCTGCTTCAAGAGTGTCTTCTTTCTGCCTCCCTATTTGGACATGTCAGCGGCAGAAAAAGATCTCTACAACAAGGTATGTGCTGGGTGAGGTAGTGGCACCCCCATTCCCGCTGGGCTGCTGCCTTGCTGCCCCGTGCTGAGACAACCGGACAACCAATGCAGGGCCAGAGCCCAGATTTGCTTTCCCAGCCTCATCCCTTCTTCCCCTTCCCCTTCCCTGGCCTGATCCCGTGCTGCAGGAGGTCTGCACGCAGCAGCTTTTCAGCCCCAAGTCACCCCTGGGCACTGTGAGGCGGTGCATGTGTCCTCCCTTGGTGCTGGAGGTTCAGTCAGCTCCTGGGGGTGAGAAGGACCGTAGAAATACTTCTATGATCCTCTGTCCTCCTTGCAGACCATGAACGCCATGGAAATCATGCTGCGGGCCTTTGTACGCAACTGTCCAATCTCCAGTGTCGGCGAGGAGTTGCAGATTATTTGGCAGGTCTGGCATTTGCAGAGTCGGTTTCCCAGGAGTGGTTCCACAGCTGGGGGGGTAACGAACGTCCATGCTGCAGTGGATGGCCCACCCCCAGTGCTAGGACTGAGCACACTGCAGGCAGGTGCCCACCTCCTTTGGGGAAGCGCACCAAGGTCTTCTGGGAGCCTGGCATCCCCTGGCTGTGGTCAAAGACCCTTTCCCCTCTGAAGAATCCTCTCATGTCACAGCAAAACCTTGCCCATGGCACTTTTGGGCCAGCCCCTCCAGACCCCAAGAGATCACCTTGCGCCAAAGCAGTGGGAGAATTTTAGCCCACTCCTTGGGCACCGCACTGGCGGCAGCTGGAGCTGCTCTCCGCCTGCCCCCCAGTCCCTCCAGTCTTCTCTTGCCAGGTGTGAATGTGGCAGAGATCCCCGGGGACCTGCCCATCCTGCACGGGAGCGTGGCCCTGAAGCCATGTTCTCCTGGCTGCCCAGTGGCCGTATCCCTGCCCCATTGCGGACCCCTGGTTCCTGCCACAGAAGCCAGCCTTCACGGAGAGGGGACAGAGGGCCGCGTTCTGGGGGAGGGCGCAGGAAGGAGCTGAGGCTGCACTGGCGGGTGGCATCTGCCCGTCTGCCTGACCACAAAGTTGGCTGGCGGATCTGTGGCAAGCCTGCAAGGGAACCGAGGGGCAGGAGCCCTGCTGAGGGCTTTGCTCCACCTTGGGGGAAGCTTTGATGGACGGCATGAGCACAGCCAGGGGTTCAGCAGTGCTGCTTCTGCTGGAGCAGGCGTCAGCTCCCAGGGCAGACCAGCAGCTTCTCTCCTCACAGGCGCTGCTGCACTATGCCACCTCCCATAACACAGCTGTGCGCAAGATTGCCCTGCAGAAGATTGAGAGGCTGAGTGATTTCCTGGTCACATATTTGGGGAAGGTAAGATGCCAGGAACCCTTCAGCCAGCCTGTCTCCCCTTCCCTGCATTCCAGAGCATCCTGCAGCTCAGGGGTGCCTGTGCAGCAAGCCCGAGCACAGGTGGGGGCCTCAGCACAGCTCTGCCCTGAAGCAAGGGTCTTTGTCCCTCCTTTGCCCCTGCTCTTCCTTCCCCAGGCCCTGCTCTCTGCCTCCACTTAACCCTTCTTCTCTCCTCCCTCCCTTGCCCAGACCTCGTTCACTGCTGGACAATGCAACGGCAGCCCTGGCACCCACAAAGAGGTCCACATCCCCATCCTGGGACAGCTGCTGGGCCATCTCTTCATTGTCAGCTGTGGCACAGATTCCATCAGTTGCACAGCTTTGGATGCTCTTTATCACTTCTACGCATTCCTCACAGACGGAAGAGGTAAGAGAAGGTGTGGTGGGCAGCGTCCGTCTGCACACAGACATCTGCTGGTATGTCTGCTGCTTTTCCCCGAGTATTCTGAAGGATTGTTCTTTTGCTTGGTGGAGGCTGCCCACGGGAGTCTGCCAGGTTCCCTGACCTCCTCTGCTCCTCACAGCAGCTTCCCGCAGGACTCTGGCTATCGTTTTCCACAGAAGCTAAACGCTCACCTCATGTCCAGGAGCAGTTCTCTGCTGCTGTCCTTCTCAACCCTCCCCAGATCACCTACCACGCTGTTTTGAGGTCTTCCCCAGTCTAAGCCATCAATCGATTACCACTTCCCAAACCACATCTTCCCTGAGGAGTGGACAGCAGAGCCAGCCGTGCATCACCAGGGATGGTGTCGCCCTCCAGAATTCTCCTTGACTGTTTGCTCCCTGCCGTCTTGCAAGCAGATGTCAGGGAGCTTCCTGCACATCCTGACCCCGAGCAGAAGGGGTCTGTGACACGCTGCTACCCCCACGGCACCCAACGCCATTGCTTCTCCTCCTTCTGCATCATCCCTGAGGTCCCTCTTGCTCCCAGCAGCCGTCACCCTGTGCTCTACATCCCTGCCCACCACTCTCCTCACCATGGGTCTTCTTGTAGATGGGCGTCACGTTTGCTAGCTGCCAGTTGACTTGGATCTCCCCTGATAGCCAGGACTGCTGATAAATGATGGAAAGCGACTTGGCCAGCTCTTCCGCCAGTTCTCTCAGTACCCTCATGTGGATCCCATCTGGCCCAATCGACTTGCGTACATCTAAGTGCTGTAGCAGGTCGCCAACCATTTCCTCGTGGATTGTGAGGGCCACATCCTGCTCCCCATCCCCTTCCACCAGCTCAGGGTACTGGGTATCTAGAGAACAACTGGTCTTGCTGCTAAAGACTGAGGCAAAGAAGGCATTAAGCACCTCAGCCTTTTCCTCATATCTTGTCACTAAGTTTCCCCTCACATCCAGTAAAGGATGGAGATTCTCCTTAGTCCTCCTTTTCGTGTTAATGTATTTATAAAAACATTTTCTGTTATCTTTAACAGCAGTAGCCAGATTGAGCTCCGGATGAGCTTTGGCCCTTCTAATTTTGTCCCTGCACATCCTTACAACATCCTTATAATCATTCTCAGTGGCCCAACCTCATTTCCAAAGATCATAAACCCGCTTTTTTTTCCTAAGCTACGTGTGCCCCTGATCCTTTCACCCATTGTCCCAAGGCCCTGAAGTCCCCCTTTGACTTCTCTTTGCCACTTTGAATCTGCCGTCGGGACAGAACAGTAATGGATGATGCTCAGAGGGCCTTACTGGGTGAGTGAGCTTTCTAGAAACATCTTTTACCCTGTTCTGCTGGGAGGCAGCAGACTTCCCCATGGGTTGGGTTAGATCGCATATGTGGCCCTCTGTTCTCCTCAGAAGGGAGTCGCCTATGACAGTAACCCTTCTGTTTTTCTTGATGGAGGTGGTCGTGATACTGGGGGAAGGCTGACTTGCCCTAGGCAACCCCTCCAACCTGGATGGACCTTCATGCACATCATCATTTGTGTGTCTGTTAGTTCCAGAGCCTGTTGTATCAGGGCACCTGGGAAGGTGAGCTTGGCAAGGAGACACTTGCCTGCTGCCCCGAGCAGATCTGGACTTCCATTCCCCTGTCGCTGAGATCCACTCCTTCTGCCTGATGGCCAGAAGGTAGGGGATCCTCCATTTCCTCTGCTGTGTCTGTCTGACGCATCTGTCCCAGGGATGGCAGAGTACAGTTCAACCTTCTCCGACTCCCTGGTGCTCCTCAGCCTGCCCGCCTCCTCCCGAAGCTCTGTCAGGAGGCTGAGCAGTTCTTCTACCTGGGACACCTCCCACAGGTGTACTCACCGCTGCCCTCAGACCCTGACAGAACACGCAGGCACACCCTGCAGCCTGAGACCTGGACATGAGGAAAGGGCTTCGAGTTGTGCCAGGGGATGTTTAGATGGGATGTCAGGAAGAATTTATTCATGGAAAGGGTGGAACCGGCTGCCCAGGGCACTGGTGGAGTCCCCAGGAATGGGGCTATTAAAGAAATGTGTGGACTTGGTGCTAAGGGCCGTGCTTTTGTGGGTAGTGTTAGCTGACGGTTGGACTTGAGCTGAAGGGCCTTTTCCAACCGCAGCGGTTCTGTGACTCTTCCATTGAGTAGGCACCAAGCAGTCACCGGGCCCAGGGAAAAGACATCCTTGGTAGCCTCCAAGTTAGCTCAGCGTCATGGCACCGAGTCACTTTGAAGGAGCTGCTGGAATAATGAGACAAGAATCCGGTTCTATTAAGATATATATTGATGATTTGATGATTTGAGGAGTGCTGCATGGCTAGCAGCACCACAGCAGTCGAAATCTCCGTCCTGACGTTCTGTTACGCCTTGACGCCAGGATCATGATGGTCTGAACTGCCAGGCATCTGACCATGGGTTCCGGGTCGTTCCCTGAAGACCAGAGGACTGCCAAAGAAAGAAGAGCAGAGATGAAAACCCACTCCTTGCAGAGATCCCCAGGCATCCCCTGCAGACCATGCCAGCCCCACTCGACTCTTCCCCAGGCCAGGAGGAGCAGGAGGGACAAATGAATCAGTTGAAAGCTGCTGCTCAGCAATATCCCAAATGCACCCAGAAGTCCTTCCCCATCTGCGCACCACAGGTCAAGTCGGGCACCTTCACAAGCTGGATCCCCCACCACCTGCCTCCATCCCCTGGGAGGATTCACACACTCCAGGAATCTCCTGGACTCCTTCCTCTCCCTATTGTGCTTCCCCACGAGAGCAAGGGCTCGCAATCATGACACTGCTCCTAGCTGCTTGTAGGCTGTTTCATCTCCCTCTTCGTCCTGGTTGGGTGCTCTACAACAGGCTCCCACCTTCTATCAGCCTTCCTGCCCTTTCTCCTGACTCTTCCTCAGGCACACTCAACCCTTTCAGCAGCACTGCCCAACTCCAGGCTGGGAGGGCATTCCCTGACATGCCGGGCTACCCCATCTCCTCTCCCTCCTTCCTATGCCTGCATTGCTCCTCCGCCCCGAAGCATTTCCCTGGAGCAGGGCAAGGCGTGGGGGCCTCTGCCCCTGTCCCCCCAGCCCTAGCACACACACCACTGCCCTCACTCACCGCTGACGATTTCATTCAGCTTCTCCTCGCTCTGGTCCTTGAAGTAGCGCGCAACAAGCCCTAGACACAGAGCTCCCATCAGACCCCCGCTCCCCAGCACGCTCCCAGCAGCGCAGCCCCTGGCCTGGCCAGCCAGGCTGTGCCCCCTCCTGCACCCCAGCAAGGTCATTGCCCGAGGGATGCTGGAGCGAGGGCCCAGTCGGGGGGCTCTGGGGGCAACAGGGCTGCGCCTCACTGCCAGGGCAGTGCCTGGGGCTGTCAAAGGCTGCCCAAAGAGGGACCCAGGGGCTGGGCTCACCAATGAACCTGACGGCCTCAAGTCGCAAGACGGTCTGAGAGTCCTGCAGGTAGGGCTGGCTCTGCTGCAGGTATTCGTCTACTCTGTCTCTGCCCTGCTGCAGCTGGAGAGAGAACACAAGGTCACGGGGCTTGCAGACCCTCCCCAGGGTCTCCTCCAGCATCCTGGGGACAGGGAGGGCAGAGGGGCCTGCAGAAGAGCCCCCTGGGGCTCTGTGCTGGAAGGAAGGGAGCGAGGATGCAGCTGCAGGCAGCGGGCTCTGGCCGGGCACGTTTGCCCAGCTGGGGCTGGGGCCTGTGGGGTCGTCCTTACCAAGCACTCCCCAATCTTCCACGTCTGTTCTTTCTGGGCCAAGTGCTTGAGCTCTTTGAGTCGCAGAAACTTTGCAGCGACGACGAGAGCTTCCCCAGAGGCCTGTGGAGCAGCAGAGGTTGGGACATGGCACCACAGCCTTGGGAAGGAGACCCTCTGTCCCCTCCTCTTGGCAGGGCTGCGAGCCTTTCCCAGCGTGTTATGGGAGGCTGTGGTGGGGGACAGCGTGCACTGGGTTCAATGGCCAGGGCAAGGACACGGGACAGCCACCATCGGAGGCAGCTCACGCTGCCGGCCAGAGATCCCCCAGAGCATCTCTGTGGTGTCGGCACACCCTTGCCCACGTAACTGGTCAGCTCTGAGATCTGTACCTTTGCTACGCTCTCACTCTGGTCTCTCATCCGAAAGTAGAGCGGGAGAAGGCTGCTGTGCACTGTCCTCTTCATTTCCTTCTGCCTGTGCCGCAGCACAGCCTCCGTCACGGCTTGGAAGAGGCAGATGGAGTGCTCGCGCACCTGGCTGGACTCCTGGCAGGGAGGAGGACAGGATGAATTTCAGCAACAGCTGCTGCCCGCCCATGGGGAGCAGGGGCATTAGCGTGGCTGATGCGAAGGGAGATCACAGAACTTCAGCGCTGGATCCTTCCCAGAGGAGCTGCTCAGCAGCCCTGCCGGGGCAGCTGCAAGGCCTGGTGCCCGTGAAAGGCAACGCAGTCGGTTGCCATCACAGGCTGCCCGCCAGCCACCCCACTTTCGCCACCAGCCGCACCAGCCATGTCCAAGCAGAGCTCCCCAGCGGCTGGGCTGACGAGGAGACTGGGAAGGCCCTGCCTGAGTGCTGCCCACGGGGCCGGGCTGAAGGGCAGCCCTCATTACAGGGGGCCCAGCTGAGGGCTCAGGCTCCCGCAGCAGACTTACATGGGCAAAGAGTGGCAGGAGCTTCTCAGCCAGCTGCAGAGCCGTGCGACTGGCCCCTCTCCTCTCCACATGAGCCATCACATTGCTGAGCACAAGCAGGGCCTTCAGCACGACGTCTGTGTTGGTGTCCTGCAGGGCCTCCAGGATGTCTGGCAGCACGACCTGAATTTTTCTTGCCTGTAGGAAAGACACAGTTTCCCTTCCGTGAAGCCGTGAGAGACCACCCTGGGCAAAGGGCTGTGGTTCCTGAGCACCAGCCTCCTGCCTTGCTTCCTGGCAGCTGGCATGGCAATCGCCTCCTGCAAGCAGTGGCCGCGGGCGCACTACAGGGATGCGGGGAGAGCAACGGGGAGGGACGGGAGGGCAGAAGAGCAAAGCCCCAGGCTGCCAACATGGCTTTGCTTGACGATGGCCCGCTCACCTTCTCAGGGCTCTCTGACACGGTGGAGAGCCCTTTGAGAACCATCAAGCGCATCGCTGGGCTTGGGTGCTTCAGGTAACTCAGGAGGTGCACTGGGTTACCAAACTCCTCTTCAGAAATGTGATTCTGGGCCAGCATCTGCAAGAAAGAGCAGGGAGAGCCTGGCAGGGCCTGCAGGGCTCCCTGCAGCCTCTTCTTCTCCCGCCTTTGGGCAGGGATGGAGCAGCGCGAGCTGGCACCAAAGAGGCACCAGGCGCGGCTGGTTACGGGGGCTTGCCGGCCCTGCCGGCCCCAGGGACGATGTGTCCGTACGTCCTGGGGGAGCTGGCAGGTTGGGGGTAGATGGGGACAGGGCTGTGCCTGTGTGCCTGAAGGGGCACGCGCAGCCCTGCTGGGAGCAAGGTTTCATCTGGGAACTCACAGCCAAGCGACGGATGCAGGTGTCTTCTGTCACTGCCGTGCACCAGTTGCACAGTGGCAAGATTTCCATCCGCACGTTTAAAACCTTCTCCAAGGTCTGCGGCATGGCCAGAATCACCTCCCACATGCCCAGGGCAGTGCTGCAAGCCCAGAATACTCTGTCAGTGGGGCTGCCTCAGCCGCAGGGCCGCGGCCTGGGCCAGCCCCATAGGACCCAGGCTGTCCTGCGGCCCCTGTGACTTGGGGAGCGCTGGGGGCCCAGCCTGGGCAAGCAGGAGGGGGCTGAGCTGGTGTTCCCTGGGGGCAGGGGGGCTGCTGCAGCCCTGGTTGGCCCAGTGGGGCTGGAACATGTTGGTGGGATGGAGGGCTGTGCTCCTTCGGGATGCCCTGCTGTTTGCCATGGCTCTGGCAACCAGAGCGTCTCCAGGTGCATCTCCCGACGTGGAACAAGCCCTCAAGGATGTTAAGGCCAGGACCTGTCACTTGGCGGAGAGAACTGCAGCAGGTTCTTGACTTCTTCCCTGGACATCTGGTTGGTCAGCTGGAGAAGCAGGGAGTCCAGGCAGCGCCGCGCTGATGCCGTGTGGATGCTGTCCAGGTTTTTCCTGATGCATTCCATGATTATTGGCACCTGGGGGGACAAGGTGGGAATGGTGTGTCCACCAGACTGCAGCCATTTCCACAGCTGCCACTGAAACTTTGGCCCCTTCCATTGCTCCCTGCTGGCTTCAGGTGGCTTCTGGAGCCCAAGAGAGCTCGGTGTGCGAGGGAGGCAAGGAGGGAGGGAGGGATGGAGGAACAACGCCTGAAAGAGCTCAAGGGCAGGGCAATGGCCACAGGCCACTTACATCTGTCAGCCAGTAGTCAGGGTCCTCCAAGGCTGCGTCCAGCACGCTGCAGGCCCCCTGCTTGTCATGGATGCTGGAGTCTTGTAAAGCTTCAAGGGCTGTGAGGATGACGTCCAGCCTCTCAGAAGGGAAGAGGTATCCTCCAAATGCCTGTGGGAAGGAGGAGGGGAAGGAAGACATGCCGCACTGAGTGTCCCACGGGTGCTGCTTAGCTGAGCAGCAAGGGCAGCTCCAGAGAGAGGGCCCTCAGGGGGAAGGAGTGAGGATGGGGCGTATGGCGACAGAGTGCTGGCCCTGCAGGTAACCAGGGCTTGCTGGTGGCCAGGAGGGCTGGAGCTGCTGCCGGGACACAGGGGAGCAGCCTTCGCATAGCCCCAGCTTGGGGACAAGAGGAACCCTCTCACCAGGGCGAGTGAGGCCGTGCCAGCCCCACCGGTTCTGGACCCCTTTGCTCACACGAGTTGCCTGCTGATGCTGCGGACAAGATTCCCAGCAAGGCCAGAGCTCATTACCTTGGCAATATCACAGGGAAAGGACATTACAATCAATGGAAATGTTGCATCCTTCAAATCCTTGTGTGTCTCTGCATAATTTTCCATGTCGTTTGTCAGCGAGCATTCTAAACAGGGGGGAACACCGAAGAGTCAGTAGGGAAGAGCATCTTTGCCAACAAGCTTGCCAAATGGTGAAAAGCACTTTCACTAGGAATGGTTGAGGAGGGAGGCTCAGACCCATGGTGAGGAGAGTGGTGGGCAGGGATGTAGAGCACAGGGTGACGGCTGCTGGGAGCAAGAGGGACCTCAGGGATGATGCAGAAGGAGGAGAAGCAATGGCGTTGGGTGCCGTGGGGGTAGCAGCGTGTCACAGACCCCTTCTGCTCGGGGTCAGGATGTGCAGGAAGCTCCCTGACATCTGCTTGCAAGACGGCAGGGAGCAAACAGTCAAGGAGAATTCTGGAGGGCGACACCATCCCTGGTGATGCACGGCTGGCTCTGCTGTCCACTCCTCAGGGAAGATGTGGTTTGGGAAGTGGTAATCGATTGATGGCTTAGACTGGGGAAGACCTCAAAACAGCGTGGTAGGTGGTCTGGGGAGGGTTGAGAAGGACAGCAGCAGAGAACTGCTCCTGGACATGAGGTGAGCGTTTAGCTTCTGTGGAAAACGATAGCAAGATTCCTGCGGGAAGCTGCTGTGAGGAGCAGAGGAGGTCAGGGAACCTGGCAGACTTCCGTGGGCAGCCTCCACCAAGCAAAAGAACAATCCTTCAGAATACTCGGGGAAAAGCAGCAGACATACCAGCAGATGTCTGTGTGCAGACGGACGCTGCCCACCACACCTTCTCTTACCTCTTCCGTCTGTGAGGAATGCGTAGAAGTGATAAAGAGCATCCAAAGCTGTGCAACTGATGGAATCTGTGCCACAGCTGACAATGAAGAGATGGCCCAGCAGCTGTCCCAGGATGGGGATGTGGACCTCTTTGTGGGTGCCAGGGCTGCCGTTGCATTGTCCAGCAGTGAACGAGGTCTGGGCAAGGGAGGGAGGAGAGAAGAAGGGTTAAGTGGAGGCAGAGAGCAGGGCCTGGGGAAGGAAGAGCAGGGGCAAAGGAGGGACAAAGACCCTTGCTTCAGGGCAGAGCTGTGCTGAGGCCCCCACCTGTGCTCGGGCTTGCTGCACAGGCACCCCTGAGCTGCAGGATGCTCTGGAATGCAGGGAAGGGGAGACAGGCTGGCTGAAGGGTTCCTGGCATCTTACCTTCCCCAAATATGTGACCAGGAAATCACTCAGCCTCTCAATCTTCTGCAGGGCAATCTTGCGCACAGCTGTGTTATGGGAGGTGGCATAGTGCAGCAGCGCCTGTGAGGAGAGAAGCTGCTGGTCTGCCCTGGGAGCTGACGCCTGCTCCAGCAGAAGCAGCACTGCTGAACCCCTGGCTGTGCTCATGCCGTCCATCAAAGCTTCCCCCAAGGTGGAGCAAAGCCCTCAGCAGGGCTCCTGCCCCTCGGTTCCCTTGCAGGCTTGCCACAGATCCGCCAGCCAACTTTGTGGTCAGGCAGACGGGCAGATGCCACCCGCCAGTGCAGCCTCAGCTCCTTCCTGCGCCCTCCCCCAGAACGCGGCCCTCTGTCCCCTCTCCGTGAAGGCTGGCTTCTGTGGCAGGAACCAGGGGTCCGCAATGGGGCAGGGATACGGCCACTGGGCAGCCAGGAGAACATGGCTTCAGGGCCACGCTCCCGTGCAGGATGGGCAGGTCCCCGGGGATCTCTGCCACATTCACACCTGGCAAGAGAAGACTGGAGGGACTGGGGGGCAGGCGGAGAGCAGCTCCAGCTGCCGCCAGTGCGGTGCCCAAGGAGTGGGCTAAAATTCTCCCACTGCTTTGGCGCAAGGTGATCTCTTGGGGTCTGGAGGGGCTGGCCCAAAAGTGCCATGGGCAAGGTTTTGCTGTGACATGAGAGGATTCTTCAGAGGGGAAAGGGTCTTTGACCACAGCCAGGGGATGCCAGGCTCCCAGAAGACCTTGGTGCGCTTCCCCAAAGGAGGTGGGCACCTGCCTGCAGTGTGCTCAGTCCTAGCACTGGGGGTGGGCCATCCACTGCAGCATGGACGTTCGTTACCCCCCCAGCTGTGGAACCACTCCTGGGAAACCGACTCTGCAAATGCCAGACCTGCCAAATAATCTGCAACTCCTCGCCGACACTGGAGATTGGACAGTTGCGTACAAAGGCCTGCAGCATGATTTCCATGGCGTTCATGGTCTGCAAGGAGGACAGAGGATCATAGAAGTATTTCTACGGTCCTTCTCACCCCCAGGAGCTGACTGAACCTCCAGCACCAAGGGAGGACACATGCACCGCCTCACAGTGCCCAGGGGTGACTTTGGGGCTAAAAAGCTGCTGTGTGCAGACCTCCTGCAGCACGGGATCAGGCCAGGGAAGGGGAAGGGGAAGAAGGGATGAGGCTGGGAAAGCAAATCTGGGCTCTGGCCCTGCATTGGTTGTCCGGTTGTCTCAGCACGGGGCAGCAAGGCAGCAGCCCAGCGGGAATGGGGGTGCCACTACCTCACCCAGCACATACCTTGTTGTAGAGATCTTTTTCTGCCGCTGACATGTCCAAATAGGGAGGCAGAAAGAAGACACTCTTGAAGCAGGCATGCAGGAGACTCTCCTTTTTGCCATCCAGTGCTGCCTCCGCGGTGGAGCTAAGAAGGGAGATAGGAGCTTGTTGGACGCTGGTGCTGGGGTGGTGCCTCGAGGCTTAGGGAAGGAGGACATGGCCCTCCCATGGACAGGCATCCCTGGGAGGGATGGGCAGCCTCCCTGCCAGCTTCAGGGCCACCAGGACATTGCCCTGGGGATGTGCTGGCCAAAGGAGGGGCTGGGCAGGTACCTGAGGGTGGCAATAGTTAGCATGGCATTCCTACGAAATGCTGTGTGCAAACTGTCCGTGGGCTCCTCTTCCAGCAAAACCTGCAAAGCACAACCAGGATGGGACGTGGCAGACACCAGCCCCCAGTGCCCGCTGCTGAAGGCCCAGCAGCACGCCCAGTCCTGCCTTGGGCAGCTTGGTGTCTGTGCATGGTTTGTCTCCACCTCCCCCTGCCCCAGCCTCACAGGGGGCTGGTGTCTGAGGGGCCTTGCCCCTTCCCCAACCCGCCACGCGTCCCCTCACCTTGATGTTCTCTGCCAGCTCGGTTTTGCGGCAGAAGGCATCCATGTCCTCCAGCAAGGAACAGTGTCTGCACAGGGTGCAGATGCTCTCCAGGAACTTAATTTTCTTTTCCTCATCCTGGCAGCCACAGAGAGAACCACGGGGAGCGTGAGGGGGGAGAACCAGAGCCCACAGCACTGGAGTGCTGTGACACTGGAGTGCTGTGACGTGCGGTGCTGTCTGAGACACACGGAGGGCAGCAGCTCTGCCCAGCCTGGCAGCAGGGCCGGGGCCCCATCAGGACACACGGGCACAGCCACAATGGAAGTGGCTGCCATTACCTTCTTTGTGCTTCTGACAAATATCTCGATGACTTTCTTGGCTTCCTCTTTGCCAAGATCCCACAACCAGGCATCTAACAACGGAGGAGAGCGAGGAGTGCTGCAGTGAGGGGCTGAAGGCAGGAGCGAGGAGACGAAGGGCCCCCAGCACGAGAGACACATGCACCTGCTGGAGCAGGTCCAGAGGAGGCCCTGATGCTGATCAGAGGGCTGGAGCACCTCCCCTAGGACAGGCTGAGAGAGCTGGGCTTCTTCAGCCTGGAGAAGAGGAGGCTCCAGGGGGACCTTACAGCGGCCTTCCTGTACCTAAAGGTGGGCCTACAGGATAGCTGGGGAGGGACTCTTTATCAGGGAGTGCTGTGATAGGACAAGGGCTAACAGATTTAACCTAAAGGAGGGTAGATTTCAATTAGGTATTCAATTAGCAACAACTTCTATACTCTGAGGGTGCTGAGGCAGCAGGATCTGGGCCCCCTCTAAGCTCCCTCCCAACCCGGGGCGAGGCCATGCTGGGTTGGGCTCCCAGCACCCCCAGCATCCAGGTGCCATTCTGCCCCCCACCCACAGGATCCCACTGCTGCCGTGCCAGGAAAGACGTCCTGGCTTCAAGCAGGGATGTTTGCTTGGCCCCAACCCTTCCCAACCGCACGGGATGCTCACTCACTGGGATTCGGTGGCTGGAAATCCAAGGAATCCAGCGGAAAGCTGCTCTCCTCAGGAGACCAGGTCTCCTGCCAGACCATCCTGGAGCAGGGGCGGGTTATCTTTGCCACCTTGCGGGATGGACGAATGGAGCGACGATGGCAAGGATACCTCCCCAGGATAATACGTCGTCTTCTCCGGTGGTAGCAGCATCGGAACCGCATTGTGGGACGTGGGCTGTGCACTTAGACTCCTTAAAGGCCCTGTGCTCCCGCCCTGTCCCGTCACTGTCCTGCACGGACACTGAGGGTCCGAGTCACAGCTGCATTTTTTTAGGGCAGACCCCTGGGGGTGTCATCGAGGGAGGTCACAAAGGGTTTCATTGTGACACGCTCCTGGGCTGGGCGGGTGAGCAGCTCAGCACTGCACACCCACTTGCCCACCCCGTCCCAGCAGGATGGCGATGGGAATCAGAAGGGCAAAGATGAGAAAGCCCATGGATCAAGACAAATATAGCATTCTAGGAAAAGCCAAAGATGCACGTGCAAGCAAAGCAAAAGAAGGAATCCATTCACAACTTCCCGTTGGCAAGCAGATGCTCAGCCACTTCCGGGAAAGCAGGGCTGCTCAAACCTCAGGGTTTCTTGGGAAGACAAATGTCATCCCTCTGAACGTCTGTCCATCCTCCTTCTTTCCCCTCGTCTTATCACTAAGCATGATGCCATATGGTATGGGACATTCCTTAGGCCAGTTTGTGTCAGCTGTCCTGGCTGTGTCCCCTCCCAGCTTCTTGGGGACCTCCAGCCTCCTCACTGGTGGGGCAGCGTGAGATGCCAAAAAGTCTTTGACTCTGTGCAAGCACTGCTCAGCAACAACTAAAGCATCATTGTGTTATCAGCATTATTCTCAACATTATTTCTGTAAACCCAAAACACAACACCATACAAGACTCTACAAACAAAATTAACATAATCCCAGCCAAAATCGCGACAATTTTCCACCCCTTATTCCATATCATTCGCATCACGTGCAGGTCTCCTACACTTTCGAATACATCCAGCTCCCACAGCAGTCTCCTGGAGAAACTGGCTGTTCATGGCTTGGACAAATGTACTCTTCGATGGGTAAAAGCTTGGTTGGCTGGCTGGGCCCAAACGGTCCCAGCCAGCCAGAAAACACAGTTGGTCCCAGCCAAGTAGAAAACACAAGCTCTTGGCAAGACTCCCTGCTGGCCCAGGTACAGCTCACATACCCTCGTTTCCCACTCATTTGACAGCTTTCTGGGGCTACTGAATGTAGCCACTGGCATTGGGCTGCGCAAAGTCCACTCCTCCCTGCGCACGCAAGTCACCAGCCTGGCAGAGCCTGCTGCCCTTGCGCCTGCTGCCACCCTGACACGAGGGTGACACACTCATGGCCCCACAAGGAGTCCTGATACACCCCAGGCACGTAGAAGGCAAAGGCGTGGATGCCCTAGTTGTCCCAATTGCCCTTTGCTATCCCCCATCCCTTCCCAGGGAAGCGGTGGCTGGCAGATGCCAGGGAAGGGGTCAGGCCTTGCTTCTGGCAGGCTCTGGGTGCACCCAGCCGTGAGCACACGGAGACCCTGTGTGGTGGTTTTACTCGGGTGGGCAGCCGAGTTCCACCACAGCCGCTCTCTCAGTCCTCCTCCTCAAATAGGAAGGGGGCTTGTTGCCCACAGGACTAGCCAGCTTCACCTCTGAGCTTTGGCCGCACAAATTTTCTCCCGACAGAGGCAAACAGCACCTCTGTAGCCCTGCCATGTCACCCGACCTCGCTTCCAGTGGCCACACTGGAAGCTTTTTCCTCTTAAGCTCTAGAAGAAGATCCCTGCTCAGCCAAGCTGGCCTTCTGCCCCGCCTGCTTCACTTCCGACATTTTGGAATCGCCTGCTCCTGTGCTCTTAGGAGGTGGTGCTTATAAAGATGGACCCTGATACCTTCCAAAGCATCAGGGGACCTTCCTAACTAGTTCCCTGAGCAGCCTGAAGTCTGCCCTCCCCGTGTCCAGAGTTCACAGAATTGGAGGGGTTGGAAGGGACCTCAGGAGATCATCGGGTCCAACCCCCCTGCCAAAAGCAGGTTTTGTGGCAGTTTTCCTCCTATCACCAAAGATTTTTAAACTCAACTGCTTCCTTATCGCTATGACCAAGATGGCTGCCGATCACCACTTCACCCACCGCGCCCTCTCTGTTCACAAGCAACAGGTCTAGGAAGGCACCTTTCCTTGTTGTCTCCCTCAGTAGCTGTACCAAGGAGTTGTCATCATGGTGTGTGAGGAATCTCCTGGACCTGCTTGTATCAGCTGTGTGGTCTTACCAGTTAATGTCTGGCAAGTTGAAGTCCCCCATCAGGACAAGGGCAGCTGATCTAAGAGAGGTATCTCTTAGTTCCTTAGAGAATAACTCGTCGGTATCGCAGACTCCCACTACAACATCCACGTTATTTGTTTCTCCCTTAATCCTTACCCAGAGGCTCTCAGCCATGTCGCTGTGCCAGCCCCTTGCCTTGCCTGCCCTGCCTATCCTTCTTGAAGAGTGCATAACCGTCCATCACAGCACTCCAGTCACAGGACTTTCACCAAGTCTCCCTTGTCCTGGGACCGAGCTGAAGCTTCCAGCTCCTCCTGCTTGTCCCTCACGCTGGGTGCATTGGTGCAGAAACATTTCAAATGTGCTCCAGTGTACCCAGCATGGCATGGAGCAGGCTGCAGGATCTCGCTAGCGCACAGTCCCTCCCATTTTGGTGTGCCGTCCGCTAGCATATCACCAGTGGGCCTGTTTTTATCCCTTTCCCCTTTCAAATCTAGTTTAAAGCTCTATCGATCAGCCCTGCTAACTCCTGTGCAAAACTCTTTCTCCCCCTCTGATAAAGGTGCTTCCCGTCAGGCACCAGCAGGCCTGCAGTTGCATAGGCCATCCCATGATGGAGAAAGCCATCATTCTGTCCATGATACCAGCATCGGAGCCACCTATTTATTACCTGGCTCTGCCTCTTTCTTTCCATATTATTCCCTGCTACCAGGAGAGGAAAACGCTACATGTGCCCCTGATCCTTTCACCCATTGTCCCAAGGCCCTGAAGTCCCCTTTGATTGCCCTTGGACTTCCCTTTGCCACTTTTGAGAGAGGGAGTTAGGAGAATCTTATCAAGTACAGACAGAGCGCTGACAGCATTAAACTAGGATGCTAATTAGTGTCTTTGCTAACTATGGTGCATTGTGCAAATTAACTAAAGCAAGAAGCTTTGGGCCCCTTACCAAGGTCAGTCTCTTAATAAAAGTGTGAGCCTGTCTTACGAAACTGGCAGAAACTGGTCCTGCGGGTGGACAAGATCCAGGGAGCAACTGAGTCTGTGCAAAGACAAGAGGTCAACTAGCCGTGACGAGGAAGAGTCATCAACCTTCATCCCCACGACCCCCGATGACCACCACCAGGAGACACTGCTCAAGCGCAGATGGAAGGAGTTTATGGAAATGACTCCTTGGAACTAATTTTTATATGAAGCGTGGACAGGTTATGAATATGTACAGGCGTATTGTGAAACTTCATGCATATGTAACTCTTTACTGCATATAACCAAGGCAAGTTGCCACGACAGGTGCGCACGACTTTGGTGGTACTACCCTCCGTGCTGCTCAGCACTGAATAAACACACCTACTTTACAATCTTACTGATTGTGGAGTCCGTTTTCCGGAAGTCACTTTGAAGCTGCCGTCAGGACAAAACAGTAATGGATGATCCTCAGAGGGCCTTACGCGGCGAGTGAGCTTTCTAGAAACATCTTTTACCCTGTTCTCCTGGGAGGCAACAGACTTCCCAATGGGTTGGGTCAGGTCGGCATATGCACTTCTCCTCAGAAGGGAGTCGCCTATGACAGTAACCCTTCTGTTTTTCTTGATGGAGGTGGTCATGACACTGGGGGAAGGCTGATGTGCCCTATTTCTAATTCAGGAAGGAATTCTTCCTAATTCAGGAAGAATTTCTTCATGGAAAGGGTGGAACAGGCTGCCCAGGGCACTGGTGGAGTCCCCAGGCCTGGAGCTATTAAAGAAGTGTGTGGACTTGGTGCTAAGGGCCGTGCTTTTGTGGTGGGCCTGGTAGTGTTAGCTGACGGTTGGACTTGAGCTGAAGGGCCTTTTCCAACCGCAGCGGTTCTGTGATTCTTCCATTGAGTAGGCACCAAGCAGTCACCGGGCCCAGGGAAAAGACGTCCTTGGTGGCCTCCAAGTTAGCTCTGCATCATGGCACCGAGTCACTTTGAAGGAGCTGCTGGAATAATGAGACAAGAATCCGGTTCTATTAAGATATATATTGATGATTTGAGGAGTGCTGCATGGCTAGCAGCACCACAGCAGTCGAAATCTCCGTCCTGACGTTCTGTTACGCCTTGACGCCAGGATCATGATGGTCTGAACTGCCAGGCATCTGACCATGGGTTCCGGGTCGTTCCCTGAAGACCAGAGGACTGCCAAAGAAAGAAGAGCAGAGATGAAAACCCACTCCTTGCAGAGATCCCCAGGCATCCCCTGCAGACCATGCCAGCCCCACTCGACTCTTCCCCAGGCCAGGAGGAGCAGGAGGGACAAATGAATCAGTTGAAAGCTGCTGCTCAGCAATGTCCCAAATGCACCCAGAAGTCCTTCCCCATCTGCGCACCACAGGTCAAGTCGGGCACCTTCACAAGCTGGATCCCCCACCACCTGCCTCCATCCCCTGGGAGGATTCACACACTCCAGGAATCTCCTGGACTCCTTCCTCTCCCTATTGTGCTTCCCCACGAGAGCAAGGGCTCGCAATCATGACACTGCTCCTAGCTGCTTGTAGGCTGTTTCATCTCCCTCTTCGTCCTGGTTGGGTGCTCTACAACAGGCTCCCACCTTCTATCAGCCTTCCTGCCCTTTCTCCTGACTCTTCCTCAGGCACACTCAACCCTTTCAGCAGCACTGCCCAACTCCAGGCTGGGAGGGCATTCCCTGACATGCCGGGCTACCCCGTCTCCTCTCCCTCCTTCCTATGCCTGCATTGCTCCTCCGCCCCGAAGCATTTCCCTGGAGCAGGGCAAGGCGTGGGGGCCTCTGCCCCTGTCCCCCCAGCCCTAGCACACACACCACTGCCCTCACTCACCGCTGACGATTTCATTCAGCTTCTCCTCGCTCTGGTCCTTGGAGTAGCGCGCAGCAAGCCCTAGACACAGAGCTCCCATCAGACCCCTGCTCCCCAGCACGCTCCCAGCAGCGCAGCCCCTGGCCTGGCCAGCCAGGCTGTGCCCCCTCCTGCACCCCAGCAAGGTCATTGCCCGAGGGGGGCTGGAGCGAGGGCCCAGTCGGGGGGCTCTGGGGGCAACAGGGCTGCGCCTCACTGCCAGGGCAGTGCCTGGGGCTGCCAAAGGCTGCCCAAAGAGGGACCCAGGGGCTGGGCTCACCAATGAACCTGACGGCCTCAAGTCGCAAGACGGTCTGAGAGTCCTGCAGGTAGGGCTGGCTCTGCTGCAGGTATTCGTCTACTCTGTCTCTGCCCTGCTGCAGCTGGAGAGAGAACACAAGGTCACGGGGCTTGCAGACCCTCCCCAGGGTCTCCTCCAGCATCCTGGGGACAGGGAGGGCAGAGGGGCCTGCAGAAGAGCCCCCTGGGGCTCTGTGCTGGAAGGAAGGGAGCGAGGATGCAGCTGCAGGCAGCGGGCTCTGGCCGGGCACGTTTGCCCAGCTGGGGCTGGGGCCTGTGGGGTCGTCCTTACCAAGCACTCCCCGATCTTCCACGTCTGTTCTGTCTGGGCCAAGTGCTTGAGCTCTTTGAGTCGCAGAAACTTTGCAGCGACGACGAGAGCTTCCCCAGAGGCCTGTGGAGCAGCAGAGGTTGGGACATGGCACCACAGCCTTGGGAAGGAGACCCTCTGTCCCCTCCTCTTGGCAGGGCTGCGAGCCTTTCCCAGCGTGTTATGGGAGGCTGTGGTGGGGGACAGCGTGCACTGGGTTCAATGGCCAGGGCAAGGACACGGGACAGCCACCATCGGAGGCAGCTCACGCTGCCGGCCAGAGATCCCCCAGAGCATCCCTGTGGTGTCGGCACACCCTTGCCCACGTAACTGGTCAGCTCTGAGATCTGTACCTTTGCTACGCTCTCACTCTGGTCTCTCATCCGAAAGTAGAGCGGGAGAAGGCTGCTGTGCACTGTCCTCTTCATTTCCTTCTGCCTGTGCCGCAGCACAGCCTCCGTCACGGCTTGGAAGAGGCAGATGGAGTGCTCGCGCACCTGGCTGGACTCCTGGCAGGGAGGAGGACAGGATGAATTTCAGCAACAGCTGCTGCCCGCCCATAGGGAGCAGGGGCATTAGCGTGGCTGATGCGAAGGGAGATCACAGAACTGTGAGATGCTTCAGCGCTGGATCCTTCCCAGAGGAGCTGCTCAGCAGCCCTGCCGGGGCAGCTGCAAGGCCTGGTGCCCGTGAAAGGCAACGCAGTCGGTTGCCATCACAGGCTGCCCACCAGCCACCCCACTTTCGCCACCAGCCGCACCAGCCATGTCCAAGCAGAGCTCCCCAGCGGCTGGGCTGACGAGGAGACTGGGAAGGCCCTGCCTGAGTGCTGCCCACGGGGCCGGGCTGAAGGGCAGCCCTCATTACAGGGGGCCCAGCTGAGGGCTCGGGCTCCCGCAGCAGACTTACATGGGCAAAGAGTGGCAGGAGCTTCTCAGCCAGCTGCAGAGCCGTGCGACTGGCCCCTCTCCTCTCCACATGAGCCATCACATTGCTGAGCACAAGCAGGGCCTTCAGCACGACGTCTGTGTTGGTGTCCTGCAGGGCCTCCAGGATGTCTGGCAGCACGACCTGAATTTTTCTTGCCTGTAGGAAAGACACAGTTTCCCTTCCGTGAAGCCGTGAGAGACCACCCTGGGCAAAGGGCTGTGGTTCCTGAGCACCAGCCTCCTGCCTTGCTTCCTGGCAGCTGGCATGGCAATCGCCTCCTGCAAGCAGTGGCCGCGGGCGCACTACAGGGATGCGGGGAGAGCAACGGGGAGGGACGGGAGGGCAGAAGAGCAAAGCCCCAGGCTGCCAACATGGCTTTGCTTGACGATGGCCCGCTCACCTTCTCAGGGCTCTCTGACATGGTGGAGAGCCCTTTGAGAACCATCAAGCGCATCGCTGGGCTTGGGTGCTTCAGGTAACTCAGGAGGTGCACTGGGTTACCAAACTCCTCTTCAGAAATGTGATTCTGGGCCAGCATCTGCAAGAAAGAGCAGGGAGAGCCTGGCAGGGCCTGCAGGGCTCCCTGCAGCCTCTTCTTCTCCCGCCTTTGGGCAGGGATGGAGCAGCGCGAGCTGGCACCAAAGAGGCACCAGGCGCGGCTGGTTACGGGGGCTTGCCGGCCCTGCCGGCCCCAGGGACGATGTGTCCGTACGTCCTGGGGGAGCTGGCAGGTTGGGGGTAGATGGGGACAGGGCTGTGCCTGTGTGCCTGAAGGGGCACGCGCAGCCCTGCTGGGAGCAAGGTTTCATCTGGGAACTCACAGCCAAGCGACGGATGCAGGTGTCTTCTGTCACTGCCGTGCACCAGTTGCACAGTGGCAAGATTTCCATCCGCACGTTTAAAACCTTCTCCAAGGTCTGCGGCATGGCCAGGACCACCTCCCACATGCCCAGGGCAGTGCTGCAAGCCCAGAATACTCTGTCAGCGGGGCTGCCTCAGCCGCAGGGCCGCGGCCTGGGCCAGCCCCATAGGACCCAGACTGTCCTGCGGCCCCTGTGACTTGGGGAGCGCTGGGGGCCCAGCCTGGGCATGCAGGAGGGGGCTGAGCTGGCGTTCCCTGGGGGCAGGGGGCTCTGGGCTGCCTTGGACAGCTGGGCTGCTGCAGCCCTGGCTGGCCCAGTGGGGCTGGAAAACATGGGTGGGATGGAGGGCTGTGCTGATGGAGTGACAGGCTGCAGACCTGTTACTTGGCGGAGGGAACTGCAGCAGGTTCTTGACTTCTTCCCTGGACATCTGGTTGGTCAGCTGGAGAAGCAGGGAGTCCAGGCAGCGCCGCGCTGATGCCGTGTGGATGCTGTCCAGGTTTTTCCTGATGCATTCCATGATTATTGGCACCTGGGGGGACAAGGTGGGAATGGTGTGTCCACCAGACTGCAGCCATTTCCACAGCTGCCACTGAAACTTTGGCCCCTTCCATTGCTCCCTGCTGGCTTCAGGTGGCTTCTGGAGCCCAAGAGAGCTCGGTGTGCGAGGGAGGCAAGGAGGGAGGGAGGGATGGAGGAACAACGCCTGAAAGAGCTCAAGGGCAGGGCAATGGCCACAGGCCACTTACATCTGTCAGCCAGTAGTCAGGGTCCTCCAAGGCTGCTTCCAGCACACTGCAGGCCCCCTGCTTGTCATGGATGCTGGAGTCTCGCATAGCTTCAGTGGCTGTGAGGATGATGTCCGCCCTTTCAGAAGGCCTCAGGTATCCTCCAAACGCCTGTGGGAAGGAGGAGGGGAGGGAAGACATGCCGCACTGAGTGTCCCAAGGGTGCTGCTTAGCTGAGCAGCAAGGGCAGCTCCAGAGAGAGGGCCCTCAGGGGGAAGGAGTGAGGATGGGGCGTATGGCGACAGAGTGCTGGCCCTGCAGGTAACCAGGGCTTGCTGGTGGCCAGGAGGGCTGGAGCTGCTGCCGGGACACAGGGGAACAGCCTTCACATAGCCCCAGCTTGGGGACAAGAGGAACCCTCTCACCAGGGCGAGTGAGGCCGTGCCAGCCCCACCGGTTCTGGACCCTTTTGCTCACACGAGTTGCCTGCTGATGCTACGGACAAGATTCCCAGCAAGGCCAGAGCTCATTACCTTGGCAATATCACAGGGAGCGGACATTTCATATGAAGGGAATGTCGTATCCCTCAACTTCTTTCGTCTCTCTGCATAATTTTCCATGTCGTTTGTCAGCGAGCATTCTAAACAGGGGGGAACACCGAAGAGTCAGTAGGGAAGAGCATCTTTGCCAACAAGCTTGCCAAATGGTGAAAAGCACTTTCACTAGGAATGGTTGAGGAGGGAGGCTCAGACCCATGGTGAGGAGAGTGGTGGGCAGGGATGTAGAGCACAGGGTGACGGCTGCTGGGAGCAAGAGGGACCTCAGGGATGATGCAGAAGGAGGAGAAGCAATGGCGTTGGGTGCCGTGGGGGTAGCAGCGTGTCACAGACCCCTTCTGCTTGGGGTCAGGATGTTCAGGAAGCTCCCTGACATCTGCTTGCAAGACGGCAGGGAGCAAACAGTCAAGGAGAATTCTGGAGGGCGACACCATCCCTGGTGATGCACGGCTGGCTCTGCTGTCCACTCCTCAGGGAAGATGTGGTTTGGGAAGTGGTAATCGATTGATGGCTTAGACTGGGGAAGACCTCAAAAAATCTGGGGAGGGTTGAGAAGGACAACAGCAGAGAACTGCTCCTGGACTTCCGTAAGCATTTAGCTTCTGTGAAAAACGATAGCAAGATTCCTGCGGGAAGCTGCTGTGAGGAGCAGAGGAGGTCAGGGAACCTGGCAGACTTCCGTGGGCAGCCTCCACCAAGCAAAAGAACAATCCTTCAGAATACTCGGGGAAAAGCAGCAGACATACCAGCAGATGTCTGTGTGCAGACGGACGCTGCCCACCACACCTTCTCTTACCTCTTCCGTCTGTGAGGAATGCGTAGAAGTGATAAAGAGCATCCAAAGCTGTGCAACTGATGGAATCTGTGCCACAGCTGACAATGAAGAGATGGCCCAGCAGCTGTCCCAGGATGGGGATGTGGACCTCTTTGTGGGTGCCAGGGCTGCCGTTGCATTGTCCAGCAGTGAACGAGGTCTGGGCAAGGGAGGGAGGAGAGAAGAAGGGTTAAGTGGAGGCAGAGAGCAGGGCCTGGGGAAGGAAGAGCAGGGGCAAAGGAGGGACAAAGACCCTTGCTTCAGGGCAGAGCTGTGCTGAGGCCCCCACCTGTGCTCGGGCTTGCTGCACAGGCACCCCTGAGCTGCAGGATGCTCTGGAATGCAGGGAAGGGGAGACAGGCTGGCTGAAGGGTTCCTGGCATCTTACCTTCCCCAAATATGTGACCAGGAAATCACTCAGCCTCTCAATCTTCTGCAGGGCAATCTTGCGCACAGCTGTGTTATGGGAGGTGGCATAGTGCAGCAGCGCCTGTGAGGAGAGAAGCTGCTGGTCTGCCCTGGGAGCTGACGCCTGCTCCAGCAGAAGCAGCACTGCTGAACCCCTGGCTGTGCTCATGCCGTCCATCAAAGCTTCCCCCAAGGTGGAGCAAAGCCCTCAGCAGGGCTCCTGCCCCTCGGTTCCCTTGCAGGCTTGCCACAGATCCGCCAGCCAACTTTGTGGTCAGGCAGACGGGCAGATGCCACCCGCCAGTGCAGCCTCAGCTCCTTCCTGCGCCCTCCCCCAGAACGCGGCCCTCTGTCCCCTCTCCGTGAAGGCTGGCTTCTGTGGCAGGAACCAGGGGTCCGCAATGGGGCAGGGATACGGCCACTGGGCAGCCAGGAGAACATGGCTTCAGGGCCACGCTCCCGTGCAGGATGGGCAGGTCCCCGGGGATCTCTGCCACATTCACACCTGGCAAGAGAAGACTGGAGGGACTGGGGGGCAGGCGGAGAGCAGCTCCAGCTGCCGCCAGTGCGGTGCCCAAGGAGTGGGCTAAAATTCTCCCACTGCTTTGGCGCAAGGTGATCTCTTGGGGTCTGGAGGGGCTGGCCCAAAAGTGCCATGGGCAAGGTTTTGCTGTGACATGAGAGGATTCTTCAGAGGGGAAAGGGTCTTTGACCACAGCCAGGGGATGCCAGGCTCCCAGAAGACCTTGGTGCGCTTCCCCAAAGGAGGTGGGCACCTGCCTGCAGTGTGCTCAGTCCTAGCACTGGGGGTGGGCCATCCACTGCAGCATGGACGTTCGTTACCCCCCCAGCTGTGGAACCACTCCTGGGAAACCGACTCTGCAAATGCCAGACCTGCCAAATAATCTGCAACTCCTCGCCGACACTGGAGATTGGACAGTTGCGTACAAAGGCCCGCAGCATGATTTCCATGGCGTTCATGGTCTGCAAGGAGGACAGAGGATCATAGAAGTATTTCTACGGTCCTTCTCACCCCCAGGAGCTGACTGAACCTCCAGCACCAAGGGAGGACACATGCACCGCCTCACAGTGCCCAGGGGTGACTTTGGGGCTGAAAAGCTGCTGCGTGCAGACCTCCTGCAGCACTGGATCAGGCCAGGGAAGGAGAAGGGGAAGAAGGGATGAGGCTGGGAAAGCAAATCTGGGCTCTGGCCCTGCATTGGTTGTCCGGTTGTCTCAGCACGGGGCAGCAAGGCAGCAGCCCAGCGGGAATGGGGGTGCCACTACCTCACCCAGCACATACCTTGTTGTAGAGATCTTTTTCTGCCGCTGACATGTCCAAATAGGGAGGCAGAAAGAAGACACTCTTGAAGCAGGCATGCAGGAGACTCTCCTTTTTGCCATCCAGTGCTGCCTCCGCGGTGGAGCTAAGAAGGGAGATAGGAGCTTGTTGGACGCTGGTGCTGGGGTGGTGCCTCGAGGCTTAGGGAAGGAGGACACGGCCCTCCCATGGACAGGCATCCCTGGGAGGGATGGGCAGCCTCCCTGCCAGCTTCAGGGCCACCAGGACATTGCCCTGGGGATGTGCTGGCCAAAGGAGGGGCTGGGCAGGTACCTGAGGGTGGCAATAGTTAGCATGGCATTCCTACGAAATGCTGTGTGCAAACTGTCCGTGGGCTCCTCTTCCAGCAAAACCTGCAAAGCACAACCAGGATGGGACGTGGCAGACACCAGCCCCCAGTGCCCGCTGCTGAAGGCCCAGCAGCACGCCCAGTCCTGCCTTGGGCAGCTTGGTGTCTGTGCATGGTTTGTCTCCACCTCCCCCTGCCCCAGCCTCACAGGGGGCTGGTGTCTGAGGGGCCTTGCCCCTTCCCCAACCCGCCACGCGTCCCCTCACCTTGATGTTCTCTGCCAGCTCGGTTTTGCGGCAGAAGGCATCCATGTCCTCCAGCAAGGAACAGTGTCTGCACAGGGTGCAGATGCTCTCCAGGAACTTAATTTTCTTTTCCTCATCCTGGCAGCCACAGAGAGAACCACGGGGAGCGTGAGGGGGGAGAACCAGAGCCCACAGCACTGGAGTGCTGTGACACTGGAGTGCTGTGACGTGCGGTGCTGTCTGAGACACACGGAGGGCAGCAGCTCTGCCCAGCCTGGCAGCAGGGCCGGGGCCCCATCAGGACACACGGGCACAGCCACAATGGAAGTGGCTGCCATTACCTTCTTTGTGCTTCTGACAAATATCTCGATGACATTCTTGGCTTCCTCTTTGCCAAGATCCCACAACCAGGCATCTAACAATGGAGGAGAGCGAGGAGTGCTGCAGTGAGGGGCTGAAGGCAGGAGCGAGGAGACGAAGGGCCCCCAGCACGAGAGACACATGCACCTGCTGGAGCAGGTCCAGAGGAGGCCCTGATGCTGATCAGAGGGCTGGAGCACCTCCCCTAGGACAGGCTGAGAGAGCTGGGCTTCTTCAGCCTGGAGAAGAGGAGGCTCCAGGGGGACCTTACAGCGGCCTTCCTGTACCTAAAGGTGGGCCTACAGGATAGCTGGGGAGGGACTCTTTATCAGGGAGTGCTGTGATAGGACAAGGGCTAAAAGATTTAACCTAAAGGAGGGTAGATTTCAATTAGGTATTCAATTAGCAACAACTTCTATACTCTGAGGGTGCTGAGGCAGCAGGATCTGGGCCCCCTCTAAGCTCCCTCCCAACCCGGGGCGAGGCCATGCTGGGTTGGGCTCCCAGCACCCCCAGCATCCAGGTGCCATTCTGCCCCCCACCCACAGGATCCCACTGCTGCCGTGCCAGGAAAGACGTCCTGGCTTCAAGCAGGGATGTTTGCTTGGCCCCAACCCTTCCCAACCGCGCGGGATGCTCACTCACTGGGATTCGGTGGCTGGAAATCCAAGGAATCCAGCGGAAAGCTGCTCTCCTCAGGAGACCAGGTCTCCTGCCAGACCATCCTGGAGCAGGGGCGGGTTATCTTTGCCACCTTGCGGGATGGACGAATGGAGCGACGATGGCAAGGATACCTCCCCAGGATAATACGTCGTCTTCTCCGGTGGTAGCAGCATCGGAACCGCATTGTGGGACGTGGGCTGTGCACTTAGACTCCTTAAAGGCCCTGTGCTCCCGCCCTGTCCCGTCACTGTCCTGCACGGACACTGAGGGTCCGAGTCACAGCTGCATTTTTTTTAGGGCAGACCCCTGGGGGTGTCATCGAGGGAGGTCACAAAGGGTTTCATTGTGACACGCTCCTGGGCTGGGCGGGTGAGCAGCTCAGCACTGCACACCCACTTGCCCACCCCGTCCCAGCAGGATGGCGATGGGAATCAGAAGGGCAAAGATGAGAAAGCCCATGGATCAAGACAAATATAGCATTCTAGGAAAAGCCAAAGATGCACGTGCAAGCAAGCAAAAGAAGGAATCCATTCACAACTTCCCGTTGGCAAGCAGATGCTCAGCCACTTCCGGGAAAGCAGGGCTGCTCAAACCTCAGGGTTTCTTGGGAAGACAAATGTCATCCCTCTGAACGTCTGTCCATCCTCCTTCTTTCCCCTCGTCTTATCACTAAGCATGATGCCATATGGTATGGGACATTCCTTAGGCCAGTTTGTGTCAGCTGTCCTGGCTGTGTCCCCTCCCAGCTTCTTGGGGACCTCCAGCCTCCTCACTGGTGGGGCAGCGTGAGATGCAAAAAGTCTTTGACTCTGTGCAAGCACTGCTCAGCAACAACTAAAGCATCACTGTGTTATCAGCATTATTCTCAACATTATTTCTGTAACCCAAAACACAACACCATACAAGACTCTACAAACAAAATTAACATAATCCCAGCCAAAATCGCGACAATTTTCCACCCCTTATTCCATATCATTCGCATCACGTGCAGGTCTCCTACACCTTTCGAATACATCCAGCTCCCACAGCAGTCTCCTGGAGAAACTGGCTGTTCATGGCTTGGACAAATGTACTCTTCGATGGGTAAAGCTTGGTTGGCTGGCTGGGCCCAAACGGTCCCAGCCAGCCAGAAAACACAGTTGGTCCCAGCCAAGTAGAAAACACAAGCTCTTGGCAAGACTCCCTGCTGGCCCAGGTACAGCTCACATACCCTCGTTTCCCACTCATTTGACAGCTTTCTGGGGCTACTGAATGTAGCACTGGCATTGGGCTGCGCAAAGTCCACTCCTCCCTGCGCACGCAAGTCACCAGCCTGGCAGAGCCTGCTGCCCTTGTGCTTGCTGCCACCCTGACACGAGGGTGACACACTCATGGCCCCACAAGGAGTCCTGATACACCTCAGGCACGTAGAAGGCAAAAGCGTGGATGCCCTAGTTGTCCCAATTGCCCTTTGCTATCCCCCATCCCTTCCCAGGGAAGCGGTGGCTGGCAGATGCCAGGGAAGGGGTCAGGCCTTTGCTTCTGGCAGGCTCTGGGTGCACCCAGCCGTGAGCACACGGAGACCCTGTGTGGTGGTTTTACTCGGGTGGGCAGCCGAGTTCCACCACAGCCGCTCTCTCAGTCCTCCTCCTCAAATAGGAAGGGGGCTTGTTCGCCCACAGGACTAGCCAGCTTCACCTCTGAGCTTTGGCCGCACAAATTTTCTCCCGACAGAGGCAAACAGCACCTCTGTAGCCCTGCCATGTCACCCGACCTCGCTTCCAGTGGCCACACTGGAAGCTTTTTCCTCTAAGCTCTAGAAGAAGATCCCTGCTCAGCCAAGCTGGCCTTCTGCCCCGCCTGCTTCACTTCCGACATTTTGGAATCGCCTGCTCCTGTGCTCTTAGGAGGTGGTGCTTATAAAGATGGACCCTGATACCTTCCAAAGCATCAGGGGACCTTCCTAACTAGTTCCCTGAGCAGCCTGAAGTCTGCCCTCCCCGGTCCAGAGTTCACAGAATTGGAGGGGTGGAAGGGACCTCAGGAGATCATCGGGTCCAACCCCCCTGCCAAAAGCAGGTTTTGTGGCAGTTTTCCTCCTATCACCAAAGATTTTTAAACTCAACTGCTTCCTATCGCTATGACCAAGATGGCCACCGATCACCACTTCACCCACCGCGCCCCTCTCTGTTCACAAGCAACAGGTCTAGGAAGGCACCTTTCCTTGTTGTCTCCCTCAGTAGCTGTACCAAGGAGTTGTCATCATGGTGTGTGAGGAATCTTCCTGGACCTGCTTGTATCAGCTGTGTGGTCTTACCAGTTAATGTCTGGCAAGTTGAAGTCCCCCATCAGGACAAGGGCAGCTGATCTAAGAGAGGTATCTCTTAGTTGCCTTAGAGAATAAACTCGTCGGTATCGCAGACTCCCCACTACAACATCCACGTTATTTGTTTCTCCCCTTAATCCTTACCCAGAGGCTCTCAGCCATGTCGCTGTGCCAGCCCCTCTGCCTTGCCTGCCCTGCCTATCCTTCTTGAAGAGTTCATAACCGTCCATCACAGCACTCCAGTCACAGGACTTTCACCAAGTCTCCCTTGTCCTGGGACCGAGCTGAAGCTTCCAGCTCCTCCTGCTTGTCCTCACGCTGGGTGCATTGGTGCAGAAACATTTCAAATGTGCTCCAGTGTACCCAGCATGGCATGGAGCAGGCTGCAGGATCTCGCTAGCGCACAGTCCCTCCCATTTTGGTTGTGCCGTCCGCTAGCATATCACCAGTGGGCCTGTTTTTATCCCTTTCCCTTTCAAATCTAGTTTAAAGCTCTATCGATCAGCCCTGCTAACTCCTGTGCAAAACTCTTTCTCCCCCCTCTGATAAAGGTGCTTCCCGTCAGGCACCAGCAGGCCTGCAGTTGCATAGGCCATCCCATGATGGAGAAAGCCATCATTCTGTCCATGATACCAGCATCGGAGCCACCTATTTATTACCTGGCTCTGCCTCTTTCTTTCCATATTATTCCCTGCTACCAGGAGAGGAAAACGCTACATGTGCCCCTGATCCTTTCACCCATTGTCCCAAGGCCCTGAAGTCCCCTTTGATGCCCTTGGACTTCCCCTTTGCCACTTTTGAGAGAGGGAGTTAGGAGAATCTTATCAAGTACAGACAGAGCGCTGACAGCATTAAACTAGGATGCTAATTAGTGTCTCTTGCTAACTATGGTGCATGTGCAAATTAACTAAAGGCAAGAAGCTTTGGGCCCCTTACCAAGGTCAGTCTCTTAATAAAAGTGTGAGCCTGTCTACGAAACTGGCAGAAACTGGTCCTGCGGGTGGACAAGATCCAGGGAGCAACTGAGTCTGTGCAAAGACAAGAGGTCAATAGCCGTGACGAGGAAGCGTCATCAAACCCTTCATCCCCACGACCCCCGATGACCACAACCAGGAGACACTGCTCAAGCGCAGATGGAAGGAGTATGAAATGACTCCTTGGAACTAATTTTTATATGAAGCGTGGACAGGTTATGAATATGTACAGGCGTATTGTGAAACTTCATGCATATGTAACTCTTTACTGCATATAACCAAGGCAAGTTGCCACGACAGGTGCGCACGACTTTGGTGGTACTACCCTCCGTGCTGCTCAGCACTGAATAAACACACCTACTTTACAATCTTACTGATTGTGGAGTCCGTTTTCCGGAAGTCACTTTGAAGCTGCCGTCAGGACAAAACAGTAATGGATGATCCTCAGAGGGCCTTACGCGGCGAGTGAGCTTTCTAGAAACATCTTTTACCCTGTTCTCCTGGGAGGCAACAGACTTCCCAATGGGTTGGGTCAGGTCGGCATATGCACTTCTCCTCAGAAGGGAGTCGCCTATGACAGTAACCCTTCTGTTTTTCTTGATGGAGGTGGTCATGACACTGGGGGAAGGCTGATGTGCCCTATTTCTAATTCAGGAAGGAATTCTTCCTAATTCAGGAAGAATTTCTTCATGGAAAGGGTGGAACAGGCTGCCCAGGGCACTGGTGGAGTCCCCAGGCCTGGAGCTATTAAAGAAGTGTGGGACTTGGTGCTAAGGGCCGTGCTTTTGTGGTGGGCTGGTAGTGTTAGCTGACGGTTGGACTTGAGCTGAAGGGCCTTTTCCAACCGCAGCGGTTCTGTGACTCTTCCATTGAGTAGGCACCAAGCAGTCACCGGGCCCAGGGAAAAGACGTCCTTGGTGGCCTCCAAGTTAGCTCAGCGTCATGGCACCGAGTCACTTTGAAGGAGCTGCTGGAATAATGAGACAAGAATCCGGTTCTATTAAGATATATATTGATGATTTGAGGAGTGCTGCATGGCTAGCAGCACCACAGCAGTCGAAATCTCCGTTTTCTGACGTTCGTTACGCCTTGACGCCAGGATCATGATGGTCTGAACTGCCAGGCATCTGACCATGGGTTCGGGTCGTTCCCTGAAGACCGGAGGACTGCCAAAGAAAGAAGAGCAGAGATGAAAACCCACTCCTTGCAGAGATCCCCAGGCATCCCCTGCAGACCATGCCAGCCCCACTCGACTCTTCCCCAGGCCAGGAGGAGCAGGAGGGACAAATGAATCAGTTGAAAGCTGCTGCTCAGCAATGTCCCAAATGCACCCAGAAGTCCTTCCCCATCTGCGCACCACAGGTCAAGTCGGGCACCTTCACAAGCTGGAATCCCCCACCACCCGGCCTCCATCCCCTGGGAGATTCACACACTCCAGGAATCTCCTGGACTCCTTCCTCTCCCTATGTGCTTCCCCACGAGAGCAAGGGCTCGCAATCATGACACTGCTCCTAGCTGCTGTAGGCTGTTTTCATCTCCCTCTTCGTCCTGGTTGGGTGCTCTACAACAGGCTCCCACCTTCTATCAGCCTTCCCTGCCCTTTCTCCTGACTCTTCCTCAGGCACAACTCAACCCTTTCAGCAGCACTGCCCAACTCCATGGCTGGGAGGGCATTCCATGACATGCCGGGCTACCCCGTCTCCTCTCCCTCCTTCCTATGCCTGCATTGCTCCCTCCGCCCCGAAGCATTTCCCTGGAGCAGGGCAAGGCGTGGGGCCTCTGCCCCTGTCCCCCCAGCCCTAGCACACACACCACTGCCCTCACTCACCGCTGACGATTTCATTCAGCTTCTCCTCGCTCTGGTCCTTGAAGTAGCGCGCAACAAGCCCTAGACACAGAGCTCCCATCAGACCCCCGCTCCCCAGCACGCTCCCAGCAGCGCAGCCCCTGGCCTGTGCCAGCCAGGCTGTGCCCCCTCCTGCACCCCAGCAAGGTCATTGCCCGAGGGGGGGCTGGAGCGAGGCCCAGTCGGGGGGGCTCTGGGGGCAACAGGGCTGCGCCTCACTGCCAGGGCAGTGCCTGGGGCTGTCAAAGGCTGCCCAAAGAGGGACCCAGGGGCTGGGCTCACCAATGAACCTGACGGCCTCAAGTCGCAAGACGGTCTGAGAGTCCTGCAGGTAGGGCTGGCTCTGCTGCAGGTATTCGTCTACTCTGTCTCTGCCCTGCTGCAGCTGGAGAGAGAACACAAGGTCACGGGGCTTGCAGACCCTCCCCAGGGTCTCCTCCAGCATCCTGGGGACAGGGAGGGCAGAGGGGCCTGCAGAAGAGCCCCCTGGGGCTCTGTGCTGGAAGGAAGGGACGAGGATGCAGCTGCAGGCAGCGGGCTCTGGCCGGGCACGTTTGCCCAGCTGGGGCTGGGGCCTGTGGGGTCGTCCTTACCAAGCACTCCCCGATCTTCCACGTCTGTTCTGTCTGGGCCAAGTGCTTGAGCTCTTTGAGTCGCAGAAACTTTGCAGCGACGACGAGAGCTTCCCCCAGAGGCCTGTGGAGCAGCAGAGGTTGGGACATGGCACCACAGCCTTGGGAAGGAGACCCTCTGTCCCCTCCTCTTGGCAGGGCTGCGAGCCTTTCCCAGCGTGTTATGGGAGGCTGTGGTGGGGGACAGCGTGCACTGGGTTCAATGGCCAGGCAAGGACACGGGACAGCCACCATCGGAGGCAGCTCACGCTGCTGGCCAGAGATCCCCCAGAGCATCTCTGTGGTGTCGGCACACCCTTGCCCACGTAACTGGTCAGCTCTGAGATCTGTACCTTGCTACGCTCTCACTCTGGTCTCTCATCCGAAAGTAGAGCGGGAGAAGGCTGCTGTGCACTGTCCTCTTCATTTCCTTCTGCCTGTGCCGCAGCACAGCCTCCGTCACGGCTTGGAAGAGGCAGATGGAGTGCTCGCGCACCTGGCTGGACTCCTGGCAGGGAGGAGGACAGGATGAATTTCAGCAACAGCTGCTGCCTGCCCATGGGGAGCAGGGGCATTAGCGTGGCTGATGCGAAGGGAGATCACAGAACTGTGAGATGCTTCAGCGCTGGATCCTTCCCAGAGGAGCTGCTCAGCAGCCCTGCCGGGGCAGCTGCAAGGCCTGGTGCCCGTGAAAGGCAACGCAGTCGGTTGCCATCACAGGCTGCCCGCCAGCCACCCCACTTTCGCCACCAGCCGCACCAGCCATGTCCAAGCAGAGCTCCCCAGCGGCTGGGCTGACGAGGAGACTGGGAAGGCCCTGCCTGAGTGCTGCCCACGGGCCGGGCTGAAGGGCAGCCTCATTACAGGGGCCCAGCTGAGGGCTCGGGCTCCCGCAGCAGACTTACATGGGCAAAGAGTGGCAGGAGCTTCTCAGCCAGCTGCAGAGCCGTGCGACTGGCCTCTCTCCTCTCCACATGAGCCATCACATTGCTGAGCACAAGCAGGGCCTTCAGCACGACGTCTGTGTTGGTGTCCTGCAGGGCCTCCAGGATGTCTGGCAGCACGACCTGAATTTTTCTTGCCTGTAGGAAAGACACAGTTTCCCTTCCGTGAAGCCGTGAGAGACCACCCTGGGCAAAGGGCTGTGGTTCCTGAGCACCAGCCTCCTGCCTTGCTTCCTGGCAGCTGGCATGGCAATCGCCTCCTGCAAGCAGTGGCCGCGGGCGCACTACAGGGATGCGGGGAGAGCAACGGGGAGGGATGGGAGGGCAGAAGAGCAAAGCCCCAGGCTGCCAACATGGCTTTGCTTGACGATGGCCCGCTCACCTTCTCAGGGCTCTCTGACACGGTGGAGAGCCCTTTGAGAACCATCAAGCGCATCGCTGGGCTTGGGTGCTTCAGGTAACTCAGGAGGTGCACTGGGTTACCAAACTCCTCTTCAGAAATGTGATTCTGGGCCAGCATCTGCAAGAAAGAGCGGGAGAGCCTGGCAGGGCCTGCAGGGCTCCCTGCAGCCTCTTCTTCTCCCGCCTTTGGGCAGGGATGGAGCAGCGCGAGCTGGCACCAAGAGGCACCAGGCGCGGCTGGTTACGGGGGCTTGCCGGCCCTGCCGGCCCCAGGACGATGTGTCCGTACGTCCTGGGGGAGCTGGCAGGTTGGGGGTAGATGGGGACAGGGCTGTGCCTGTGTGCCTGAAGGGGCACGCGCAGCCCTGCTGGGAGCAAGGTTTCATCTGGGAACTCACAGCCAAGCGACGGATGCAGTGTCTTCTGTCACTGCCGTGCACCAGTTGCACAGTGGCAAGATTTCCATCAGCATGTTTAAAACCTTCTCCAAGGTCTGCGGCATGGCCAGAATCACCTCCCACATGCCCAGGGCAGTGCTGCAAGCCCAGAATACTCTGTCAGTGGGGCTGCCTCAGCCGCAGGGCCGCGGCCTGGGCCAGCCCCATAGGACCCAGGCTGTCCTGCGGCCCCTGTGACTTGGGGAGCGCTGGGGGCCCAGCCTGGGCAAGCAGGAGGGGGCTGAGCTGGTGTTCCCTGGGGGCAGGGGGGCTGCTGCAGCCCTGGTTGGCCCAGTGGGGCTGGAACATGTTGGTGGGATGGAGGGCTGTGCTCCTTCGGGATGCCCTGCTGTTTGCCATGGCTCTGGCAACCAGAGCGTCTCCAGGTGCATCTCCCGACGTGGAACAAGCCCTCAAGGATGTTAAGGCCAGGACCTGTCACTTGGCGGAGAGAACTGCAGCAGGTTCTTGACTTCTTCCCTGGACATCTGGTTGGTCAGCTGGAGAAGCAGGGAGTCCAGGCAGCGCCGCGCTGATGCCGTGTGGATGCTGTCCAGGTTTTTCCTGATGCATTCCATGATTATTGGCACCTGGGGGGACAAGGTGGGAATGGTGTGTCCACCAGACTGCAGCCATTTCCACAGCTGCCACTGAAACTTTGGCCCCTTCCATTGCTCCCTGCTGGCTTCAGGTGGCTTCTGGAGCCCAAGAGAGCTCGGTGTGCGAGGGAGGCAAGGAGGGAGGGAGGGATGGAGGAACAACGCCTGAAAGAGCTCAAGGGCAGGGCAATGGCCACAGGCCACTTACATCTGTCAGCCAGTAGTCAGGGTCCTCCAAGGCTGCGTCCCAGCACGCTGCAGGCCCCCTGCTTGTCATGGATGCTGGAGTCTTGTAAAGCTTCAAGGGCTGTGAGGATGACGTCCAGCCTCTCAGAAGGGAAGAGGTATCCTCCAAATGCCTGTGGGAAGGAGGAGGGGAAGGAAGACATGCCGCACTGAGTGTCCCACGGGTGCTGCCTTAGCTGAGCAGCAAGGGCAGCTCCAGAGAGAGGGCCCTCAGGGGGAAGGAGTGAGGATGGGGCGTATGGCGACAGAGTGCTGGCCCTGCAGGTAACCAGGGCTTGCTGGTGGCCAGGAGGGCTGGAGCTGCTGCCGGGACACAGGGGAGCAGCCTTCACATAGCCCCAGCTTGGGGACAAGAGGAACCCTCTCACCAGGGCGAGTGAGGCCGTGCCAGCCCCACCGGTTCTGGACCCCTTTGCTCACACGAGTTGCCTGCTGATGCTGCGGACAAGATTCCCAGCAAGGCCAGAGCTCATTACCTTGGCAATATCACAGGGAAAGGACATTACAATCAATGGAAATGTTGCATCCTTCAAATCCTTGTGTGTCTCTGCATAATTTTTCCATGTCGTTTGTCAGCGAGCATTCTAAACAGGGGGGAACACCGAAGAGTCAGTAGGGAAGAGCATCTTTGCCAACAAGCTTGCCAAATGGTGAAAAGCACTTTCACTAGGAATGGTTGAGGAGGGAGGCTCAGACCCATGTGAGGAGAGTGGTGGGCAGGGATGTAGAGCACAGGGTGACGGCTGCGGGAGCAAGAGGGACCTCAGGGATGATGCAGAAGGAGGAGAAGCAATGGCCGTTGGGTGCCGTGGGGTAGCAGCGTGTCACAGACCCCTTCTGCTCGGGTCAGGAATGTGCAGGAAGCTCCCTGACATCTGCTTGCAAGACGCAGGGAGCAAACAGTCAAGGAGAATTCTGGAGGGCGACACCATCCCTGGTGATGCACGGCTGGCTCTGCTGTCCACTCCTCAGGGAAGATGTGGTTTGGGAAGTGGTAATCGATTGATGGCTTAGACTGGGGAAGACCTCAAAAAATCTGGGGAGGGTTGAGAAGGACAGCAGCAGAGAACTGCTCCTGGACTTCCGTAAGCATTTAGCTTCTGTGAAAAACGATAGCAAGATTCCTGCAGGAAGCTGCTGTGAGGAGCAGAGGAGGTCAGGGAACCTGGCAGACTTCCGTGGGCAGCCTCCACCAAGCAAAAGAACAATCCTTCAGAATACTCGGGGAAAAGCAGCAGACATACCAGCAGATGTCTGTGTGCAGACGGACGCTGCCCACCACACCTTCTCTTACCTCTTCCATCTGTGAGGAATGCGTAGAAGTGATAAAGAGCATCCAAAGCTGTGCAACTGATGGAATCTGTGCCACAGCTGACAATGAAGAGATGGCCCAGCAGCTGTCCCAGGATGGGGATGTGGACCTCTTTGTGGGTGCCAGGGCTGCCGTTGCATTGTCCAGCAGTGAACGAGGTCTGGGCAAGGGAGGGAGGAGAGAAGAAGGGTTAAGTGGAGGCAGAGAGCAGGGCCTGGGGAAGGAAGAGCAGGGGCAAAGGAGGGACAAAGACCCTTGCTTCAGGGCAGAGCTGTGCTGAGGCCCCCACCTGTGCTCGGGCTTGCTGCACAGGCACCCCTGAGCTGCAGGATGCTCTGGAATGCAGGGAAGGGGAGACAGGCTGGCTGAAGGGTTCCTGGCATCTTACCTTCCCCAAATATGTGACCAGGAAATCACTCAGCCTCTCAATCTTCTGCAGGGCAATCTTGCGCACAGCTGTGTTATGGGAGGTGGCATAGTGCAGCAGCGCCTGTGAGGAGAGAAGCTGCTGGTCTGCCCTGGCAGCTGACGCCTGCTCCAGCAGAAGCAGCACTGCTGAACCCCTGGCTGTGCTCATGCCGTCCATCAAAGCTTCCCCCAAGGTGGAGCAAAGCCCTCAGCAGGGCTCCTGCCCCTGGGTTCCCTTGCAGGCTTGCCACAGATCCGCCAGCCAACTTTGTGGTCAGGCAGACGGGCAGATGCCACCCGCCAGTGCAGCCTCAGCTCCTTCCTGCGCCCTCCCCCAGAACGCGGCCCTCTGTCCCCTCTCCGTGAAGGCTGGCTTCTGTGGCAGGAACCAGGGGTCCGCAATGGGGCAGGGATACGGCCACTGGGCAGCCAGGAGAACATGGCTTCAGGGCCACGCTCCCGTGCAGGATGGGCAGGTCCCCGGGGATCTCTGCCACATTCACACCTGGCAAGAGAAGACTGGAGGGACTGGGGGGCAGGCGGAGAGCAGCTCCAGCTGCCGCCAGTGCGGTGCCCAAGGAGTGGGCTAAAATTCTCCCACTGCTTTGGCGCAAGGTGATCTCTTGGGGTCTGGAGGGGCTGGCCCAAAAGTGCCATGGGCAAGGTTTTGCTGTGACATGAGAGGATTCTTCAGAGGGGAAAGGGTCTTTGACCACAGCCAGGGGATGCCAGGCTCCCAGAAGACCTTGGTGCGCTTCCCCAAAGGAGGTGGGCACCTGCCTGCAGTGTGCTCAGTCCTAGCACTGGGGGTGGGCCATCCACTGCAGCATGGACGTTCGTTACCCCCCCAGCTGTGGAACCACTCCTGGGAAACCGACTCTGCAAATGCCAGACCTGCCAAATAATCTGCAACTCCTCGCCGACACTGGAGATTGGACAGTTGCGTACAAAGGCCTGCAGCATGATTTCCATGGCGTTCATGGTCTGCAAGGAGGACAGAGGATCATAGAAGTATTTCTACGGTCCTTCTCACCCCCAGGAGCTGACTGAACCTCCAGCACCAAGGGAGGACACATGCACCGCCTCACAGTGCCCAGGGGTGACTTTGGGGCTAAAAAGCTGCTGTGTGCAGACCTCCTGCAGCACGGGATCAGGCCAGGGAAGGGGAAGGGGAAGAAGGGATGAGGCTGGGAAAGCAAATCTGGGCTCTGGCCCTGCATTGGTTGTCCGGTTGTCTCAGCACGGGGCAGCAAGGCAGCAGCCCAGCGGGAATGGGGGTGCCACTACCTCACCCAGCACATACCTTGTTGTAGAGATCTTTTTCTGCCGCTGACATGTCCAAATAGGGAGGCAGAAAGAAGACACTCTTGAAGCAGGCATGCAGGAGACTCTCCTTTTTGCCATCCAGTGCTGCCTCCGCGGTGGAGCTAAGAAGGGAGATAGGAGCTTGTTGGACGCTGGTGCTGGGGTGGTGCCTCGAGGCTTAGGGAAGGAGGACACGGCCCTCCCATGGACAGGCATCCCTGGGAGGGATGGGCAGCCTCCCTGCCAGCTTCAGGGCCACCAGGACATTGCCCTGGGGATGTGCTGGCCCAACCAGGGGCTGGGCAGGTACCTGAGGGTGGCAATAGTTAGCATGGCATTCCTACGAAATGCTGTGTGCAAACTGTCCGTGGGCTCCTCTTCCAGCAAAACCTGCAAAGCACAACCAGGATGGGACGTGGCAGACACCAGCCCCCAGTGCCCGCTGCTGAAGGCCCAGCAGCACGCCCAGTCCTGCCTTGGGCAGCTTGGTGTCTGTGCATGGTTTGTCTCCACCTCCCCCTGCCCCAGCCTCACAGGGGGCTGGTGTCTGAGGGGCCTTGCCCCTTCCCCAACCCGCCACGCGTCCCCTCACCTTGATGTTCTCTGCCAGCTCGGTTTTGCGGCAGAAGGCATCCATGTCCTCCAGCAAGGAACAGTGTCTGCACAGGGTGCAGATGCTCTCCAGGAACTTAATTTTCTTTTCCTCATCCTGGCAGCCACAGAGAGAACCACGGGGAGCGTGAGGGGGGAGAACCAGAGCCCACAGCACTGGAGTGCTGTGACACTGGAGTGCTGTGACGTGCGGTGCTGTCTGAGACACACGGAGGGCAGCAGCTCTGCCCAGCCTGGCAGCAGGGCCGGGGCCCCATCAGGACACACGGGCACAGCCACAATGGAAGTGGCTGCCATTACCTTCTTTGTGCTTCTGACAAATATCTCGATGACTTTCTTGGCTTCCTCTTTGCCAAGATCCCACAACCAGGCATCTAACAACGGAGGAGAGCGAGGAGTGCTGCAGTGAGGGGCTGAAGGCAGGAGCGAGGAGACGAAGGGCCCCCAGCACGAGAGACACATGCACCTGCTGGAGCAGGTCCAGAGGAGGCCCTGATGCTGACCAGAGGGCTGGAGCACCTCCCCTAGGACAGGCTGAGAGAGCTGGGCTTCTTCAGCCTGGAGAAGAGGAGGCTCCAGGGGGACCTTACAGCGGCCTTCCTGTACCTAAAGGTGGGCCTACAGGATAGCTGGGGAGGGACTCTTTATCAGGGAGTGCTGTGATAGGACAAGGGCTAACAGATTTAACCTAAAGGAGGGTAGATTTCAATTAGGTATTCAATTAGCAACAACTTCTATACTCTGAGGGTGCTGAGGCAGCAGGATCTGGGCCCCCTCTAAGCTCCCTCCCAACCCGGGGCGAGGCCATGCTGGGTTGGGCTCCCAGCACCCCCAGCATCCAGGTGCCATTCTGCCCCCCACCCACAGGATCCCACTGCTGCCGTGCCAGGAAAGACGTCCTGGCTTCAAGCAGGGATGTTTGCTTGGCCCCAACCCTTCCCAACCGCGCGGGATGCTCACTCACTGGGATTCGGTGGCTGGAAATCCAAGGAATCCAGCGGAAAGCTGCTCTCCTCAGGAGACCAGGTCTCCTGCCAGACCATCCTGGAGCAGGGGCGGGTTATCTTTGCCACCTTGCGGGATGGACGAATGGAGCGACGATGGCAAGGATACCTCCCCAGGATAATACGTCGTCTTCTCCGGTGGTAGCAGCATCGGAACCGCATTGTGGGACGTGGGCTGTGCACTTAGACTCCTTAAAGGCCCTGTGCTCCCGCCCTGTCCCGTCACTGTCCTGCACGGACACTGAGGGTCCGAGTCACAGCTGCATTTTTTTAGGGCAGACCCCTGGGGGTGTCATCGAGGGAGGTCACAAAGGGTTTCATTGTGACACGCTCCTGGGCTGGGCGGGTGAGCAGCTCAGCACTGCACACCCACTTGCCCACCCCGTCCCAGCAGGATGGCGATGGGAATCAGAAGGGCAAAGATGAGAAAGCCCATGGATCAAGACAAATATAGCATTCTAGGAAAAGCCAAAGATGCACGTGCAAGCAAAGCAAAGCAAAAGAAGGAATCCATTCACAACTTCCCGTTGGCAAGCAGATGCTCAGCCACTTCCGGGAAAGCAGGGCTGCTCAAACCTCAGGGTTTCTCGGGAAGACAAATGTCATCCCTCTGAACGTCTGTCCATCCTCCTTCTTTCCCCTCGTCTTATCACTAAGCATGATGCCATATGGTATGGGACATTCCTTAGGCCAGTTTGTGTCAGCTGTCCTGGCTGTGTCCCCTCCCAGCTTCTTGGGGACCTCCAGCCTCCTCACTGGTGGGGCAGCGTGAGATGCCAAAAAGTCTTTGACTCTGTGCAAGCACTGCTCAGCAACAACTAAAGCATCACTGTGTTATCAGCATTATTCTCAACATTATTTCTGTAAACCCAAAACACAACACCATACAAGACTCTACAAACAAAATTAACATAATCCCAGCCAAAATCGCGACAATTTTCCACCCCTTATTCCATATCATTCGCATCACGTGCAGGTCTCCTACACTTTCGAATACATCCAGCTCCCACAGCAGTCTCCTGGAGAAACTGGCTGTTCATGGCTTGGACAAATGTACTCTTCGATGGGTAAAAGCTTGGTTGGCTGGCTGGGCCCAAACGGTCCCAGCCAGCCAGAAAACACAGTTGGTCCCAGCCAAGTAGAAAACACAAGCTCTTGGCAAGACTCCCTGCTGGCCCAGGTACAGCTCACATACCCTCGTTTCCCACTCATTTGACAGCTTTCTGGGGCTACTGAATGTAGCCACTGGCATTGGGCTGCGCAAAGTCCACTCCTCCCTGCGCACGCAAGTCACCAGCCTGGCAGAGCCTGCTGCCCTTGTGCTTGCTGCCACCCTGACACGAGGGTGACACACTCATGGCCCCACAAGGAGTCCTGATACACCTCAGGCACGTAGAAGGCAAAAGCGTGGATGCCCTAGTTGTCCCAATTGCCCTTTGCTATCCCCCATCCCTTCCCAGGGAAGCGGTGGCTGGCAGATGCCAGGGAAGGGGTCAGGCCTTGCTTCTGGCAGGCTCTGGGTGCACCCAGCCGTGAGCACACGGAGACCCTGTGTGGTGGTTTTACTCGGGTGGGCAGCCGAGTTCCACCACAGCCGCTCTCTCAGTCCTCCTCCTCAAATAGGAAGGGGGCTTGTTGCCCACAGGACTAGCCAGCTTCACCTCTGAGCTTTGGCCGCACAAATTTTCTCCCGACAGAGGCAAACAGCACCTCTGTAGCCCTGCCATGTCACCCGACCTCGCTTCCAGTGGCCACACTGGAAGCTTTTTCCTCTTAAGCTCTAGAAGAAGATCCCTGCTCAGCCAAGCTGGCCTTCTGCCCCGCCTGCTTCACTTCCGACATTTTGGAATCGCCTGCTCCTGTGCTCTTAGGAGGTGGTGCTTATAAAGATGGACCCCGATACCTTCCAAAGCATCAGGGGACCTTCCTAACTAGTTCCCTGAGCAGCCTGAAGTCTGCCCTCCCCGTGTCCAGAGTTCACAGAATTGGAGGGGTTGGAAGGGACCTCAGGAGATCATCGGGTCCAAACCCCCTGCCAAAAGCAGGTTTTGTGGCAGTTTTCCTCCTATCACCAAAGATTTTTAAACTCAACTGCTTCCTGATCGCTATGACCAAGATGGCTGCCGATCACCACTTCACCCACCGCACCCTCTCTGTTCACAAGCAACAGGTCTAGGAAGGCACCTTTCCTTGTTGTCTCCCTCAGTAGCTGTACCAAGGAGTTGTCATCATGGTGTGTGAGGAATCTCCTGGACCTGCTTGTATCAGCTGTGTGGTCTTACCAGTTAATGTCTGGCAAGTTGAAGTCCCCCATCAGGACAAGGGCAGCTGATCTAAGAGAGGTATCTCTTAGTTCCTTAGAGAATAACTCGTCGGTATCGCAGACTCCCACTACAACATCCACGTTATTTGTTTCTCCCTTAATCCTTACCCAGAGGCTCTCAGCCATGTCGCTGTGCCAGCCCCTTGCCTTGCCTGCCCTGCCTATCCTTCTTGAAGAGTGCATAACCGTCCATCACAGCACTCCAGTCACAGGACTTTCACCAAGTCTCCCTTGTTCTGGGACCGAGCTGAAGCTTCCAGCTCCTCCTGCTTGTCCCTCACGCTGGGTGCATTGGTGCAGAAACATTTCAAATGTGCTCCAGTGTACCCAGCATGGCATGGAGCAGGCCGCAGGATCTCGCTAGCGCACAGTCCCTCCCATTTTGGTGTGCCGTCCCCTAGCATATCACCAGTGGGCCTGTTTTTATCCCTTTCCCCTTTCAAATCTAGTTTAAAGCTCTATCGATCAGCCCTGCTAACTCCTGTGCAAAACTCTTTCTCCCCCTCTGATAAAGGTGCTTCCCGTCAGGCACCAGCAGGCCTGCAGTTGCATAGGCCATCCCATGATGGAGAAAGCCATCATTCTGTCCATGATACCAGCATCGGAGCCACCTATTTATTACCTGGCTCTGCCTCTTTCTTTCCATATTATTCCCTGCTACCAGGAGAGGAAAACGCTACATGTGCCCCTGATCCTTTCACCCATTGTCCCAAGGCCCTGAAGTCCCCTTTGATTGCCCTTGGACTTCCCTTTGCCACTTTTGAGAGAGGGAGTTAGGAGAATCTTATCAAGTACAGACAGAGCGCTGACAGCATTAAACTAGGATGCTAATTAGTGTCTTTGCTAACTATGGTGCATTGTGCAAATTAACTAAAGCAAGAAGCTTTGGGCCCCTTACCAAGGTCCGTCTCTTAATAAAAGTGTGAGCCTGTCTTACGAAACTGGCAGAAACTGGTCCTGCGGGTGGACAAGATCCAGGGAGCAACTGAGTCTGTGCAAAGACAAGAGGTCAACTAGCCGTGACGAGGAAGAGTCATCAACCTTCATCCCCACGACCCCCGATGACCACCACCAGGAGACACTGCTCAAGCGCAGATGGAAGGAGTTTATGGAAATGACTCCTTGGAACTAATTTTTATATGAAGCGTGGACAGGTTATGAATATGTACAGGCGTATTGTGAAACTTCATGCATATGTAACTCTTTACTGCATATAACCAAGGCAAGTTGCCACGACAGGTGCGCACGACTTTGGTGGTACTACCCTCCGTGCTGCTCAGCACTGAATAAACACACCTACTTTACAATCTTACTGATTGTGGAGTCCGTTTTCCGGAAGTCACTTTGAAGCTGCCGTCAGGACAAAACAGTAATGGATGATCCTCAGAGGGCCTTACGCGGCGAGTGAGCTTTCTAGAAACATCTTTTACCCTGTTCTCCTGGGAGGCAACAGACTTCCCAATGGGTTGGGTCAGGTCGGCATATGCACTTCTCCTCAGAAGGGAGTCGCCTATGACAGTAACCCTTCTGTTTTTCTTGATGGAGGTGGTCATGACACTGGGGGAAGGCTGATGTGCCCTATTTCTAATTCAGGAAGGAATTCTTCCTAATTCAGGAAGAATTTCTTCATGGAAAGGGTGGAACAGGCTGCCCAGGGCACTGGTGGAGTCCCCAGGCCTGGAGCTATTAAAGAAGTGTGTGGACTTGGTGCTAAGGGCCGTGCTTTTGTGGTGGGCCTGGTAGTGTTAGCTGACGGTTGGACTTGAGCTGAAGGGCCTTTTCCAACCGCAGCGGTTCTGTGATTCTTCCATTGAGTAGGCACCAAGCAGTCACCGGGCCCAGGGAAAAGACGTCCTTGGTGGCCTCCAAGTTAGCTCTGCATCATGGCACCGAGTCACTTTGAAGGAGCTGCTGGAATAATGAGACAAGAATCCGGTTCTATTAAGATATATATTGATGATTTGAGGAGTGCTGCATGGCTAGCAGCACCACAGCAGTCGAAATCTCCGTCCTGACGTTCTGTTACGCCTTGACGCCAGGATCATGATGGTCTGAACTGCCAGGCAACTGACCATGGGTTCTGGGTCATTCCCTGAAGACCGGAGGACTGCCAAAGAAAGAAGAGCAGAGATGAAAACCCACTCCTTGCAGAGATCCCCAGGCATCCCCTGCAGACCATGCCAGCCCCACTCGACTCTTCCCCAGGCCAGGAGGAGCAGGAGGGACAAATGAATCAGTTGAAAGCTGCTGCTCAGCAATGTCCCAAATGCACCCAGAAGTCCTTCCCCATCTGCGCACCACAGGTCAAGTCGGGCACCTTCACAAGCTGGATCCCCCACCACCTGCCTCCATCCCCTGGGAGGATTCACACACTCCAGGAATCTCCTGGACTCCTTCCTCTCCCTATTGTGCTTCCCCACGAGAGCAAGGGCTCGCAATCATGACACTGCTCCTAGCTGCTTGTAGGCTGTTTCATCTCCCTCTTCGTCCTGGTTGGGTGCTCTACAACAGGCTCCCACCTTCTATCAGCCTTCCTGCCCTTTCTCCTGACTCTTCCTCAGGCACACTCAACCCTTTCAGCAGCACTGCCCAACTCCAGGCTGGGAGGGCATTCCCTGACATGCCGGGCTACCCCGTCTCCTCTCCCTCCTTCCTATGCCTGCATTGCTCCTCCGCCCCGAAGCATTTCCCTGGAGCAGGGCAAGGCGTGGGGGCCTCTGCCCCTGTCCCCCCAGCCCTAGCACACACACCACTGCCCTCACTCACCGCTGACGATTTCATTCAGCTTCTCCTCGCTCTGGTCCTTGGAGTAGCGCGCAGCAAGCCCTAGACACAGAGCTCCCATCAGACCCCCGCTCCCCAGCACGCTCCCAGCAGCGCAGCCCCTGGCCTGGCCAGCCAGGCTGTGCCCCCTCCTGCACCCCAGCAAGGTCATTGCCCGAGGGGGGCTGGAGCGAGGGCCCAGTCGGGGGGCTCTGGGGGCAACAGGGCTGCGCCTCACTGCCAGGGCAGTGCCTGGGGCTGCCAAAGGCTGCCCAAAGAGGGACCCAGGGGCTGGGCTCACCAATGAACCTGACGGCCTCAAGTCGCAAGACGGTCTGAGAGTCCTGCAGGTAGGGCTGGCTCTGCTGCAGGTATTCGTCTACTCTGTCTCTGCCCTGCTGCAGCTGGAGAGAGAACACAAGGTCACGGGGCTTGCAGACCCTCCCCAGGGTCTCCTCCAGCATCCTGGGGACAGGGAGGGCAGAGGGGCCTGCAGAAGAGCCCCCTGGGGCTCTGTGCTGGAAGGAAGGGAGCGAGGATGCAGCTGCAGGCAGCGGGCTCTGGCCGGGCACGTTTGCCCAGCTGGGGCTGGGGCCTGTGGGGTCGTCCTTACCAAGCACTCCCCGATCTTCCACGTCTGTTCTGTCTGGGCCAAGTGCTTGAGCTCTTTGAGTCGCAGAAACTTTGCAGCGACGACGAGAGCTTCCCCAGAGGCCTGTGGAGCAGCAGAGGTTGGGACATGGCACCACAGCCTTGGGAAGGAGACCCTCTGTCCCCTCCTCTTGGCAGGGCTGCGAGCCTTTCCCAGCGTGTTATGGGAGGCTGTGGTGGGGGACAGCGTGCACTGGGTTCAATGGCCAGGGCAAGGACACGGGACAGCCACCATCGGAGGCAGCTCACGCTGCCGGCCAGAGATCCCCCAGAGCATCCCTGTGGTGTCGGCACACCCTTGCCCACGTAACTGGTCAGCTCTGAGATCTGTACCTTTGCTACGCTCTCACTCTGGTCTCTCATCCGAAAGTAGAGCGGGAGAAGGCTGCTGTGCACTTTCCTCTTCATTTCCTTCTGCCTTTGCCACAGCACAGCCTCCGTCACGGCTTGGAAGAGGCAGATGGAGTGCTCGCGCACCTGGCTGGACTCCTGGCAGGGAGGAGGACAGGATGAATTTCAGCAACAGCTGCTGCCTGCCCATGGGGAGCAGGGGCATTAGCGTGGCTGATGCGAAGGGAGATCACAGAACTTCAGCGCTGGATCCTTCCCAGAGGAGCTGCTCAGCAGCCCTGCCGGGGCAGCTGCAAGGCCTGGTGCCCGTGAAAGGCAACGCAGTCGGTTGCCATCACAGGCTGCCCGCCAGCCACCCCACTTTCGCCACCAGCCGCACCAGCCATGTCCAAGCAGAGCTCCCCAGCGGCTGGGCTGACGAGGAGACTGGGAAGGCCCTGCCTGAGTGCTGCCCACGGGGCCGGGCTGAAGGGCAGCCCTCATTACAGGGGGCCCAGCTGAGGGCTCGGGCTCCCGCAGCAGACTTACATGGGCAAAGAGTGGCAGGAGCTTCTCAGCCAGCTGCAGAGCCGTGCGACTGGCCTCTCTCCTCTCCACATGAGCCATCACATTGCTGAGCACAAGCAGGGCCTTCAGCACGACGTCTGTGTTGGTGTCCTGCAGGGCCTCCAGGATGTCTGGCAGCACGACCTGAATTTTTCTTGCCTGTAGGAAAGACACAGTTTCCCTTCCGTGAAGCCGTGAGAGACCACCCTGGGCAAAGGGCTGTGGTTCCTGAGCACCAGCCTCCTGCCTTGCTTCCTGGCAGCTGGCATGGCAATCGCCTCCTGCAAGCAGTGGCCGCGGGCGCACTACAGGGATGCGGGGAGAGCAACGGGGAGGGACAGGAGGGCAGAAGAGCAAAGCCCCAGGCTGCCAACATGGCTTTGCTTGACGATGGCCCGCTCACCTTCTCAGGGCTCTCTGACACGGTGGAGAGCCCTTTGAGAACCATCAAGCGCATCGCTGGGCTTGGGTGCTTCAGGTAACTCAGGAGGTGCACTGGGTTACCAAACTCCTCTTCAGAAATGTGATTCTGGGCCAGCATCTGCAAGAAAGAGCAGGGAGAGCCTGGCAGGGCCTGCAGGGCTCCCTGCAGCCTCTTCTTCTCCCGCCTTTGGGCAGGGATGGAGCAGCGCGAGCTGGCACCAAAGAGGCACCAGGCGCGGCTGGTTACGGGGGCTTGCCGGCCCTGCCGGCCCCAGGGACGATGTGTCCGTACGTCCTGGGGGAGCTGGCAGGTTGGGGGTAGATGGGGACAGGGCTGTGCCTGTGTGCCTGAAGGGGCACGCGCAGCCCTGCTGGGAGCAAGGTTTCATCTGGGAACTCACAGCCAAGCGACGGATGCAGGTGTCTTCTGTCACTGCCGTGCACCAGTTGCACAGTGGCAAGATTTCCATCCGCACGTTTAAAACCTTCTCCAAGGTCTGCGGCATGGCCAGGACCACCTCCCACATGCCCAGGGCAGTGCTGCAAGCCCAGAATACTCTGTCAGTGGGGCTGCCCCAGCCGCAGGGCCGCGGCCTGGGCCAGCCCCGTAGGACCCAGGCTGTCCTGCGGCCCCTGTGACTTGGGGAGCGCTGGGGGCCCAGCCTGGGCATGCAGGAGGGGGCTGAGCTGGCGTTCCCTGGGGGCAGGGGGCTCTGGGCTGCCTTGGACAGCTGGGCTGCTGCAGCCCTGGCTGGCCCAGTGGGGCTGGAAAACATGGGTGGGATGGAGGGCTGTGCTGATGGAGTGACAGGCTGCAGACCTGTTACTTGGCGGAGGGAACTTCAGCAGCTTCTGGACTTCTTCCCTGGACATCTGGTTGGTCAGCTGGAGAAGCAGGGAGTCCAGGCAGCGCCGCGCTGATGCCGTGTGGATGCTGTCCAGGTTTTTCCTGATGCATTCCATGATTATTGGCACCTGGGGGGACAAGGTGGGAATGGTGTGTCCACCAGACTGCAGCCATTTCCACAGCTGCCACTGAAACTTTGGCCCCTTCCATTGCTCCCTGCTGGCTTCAGGTGGCTTCTGGAGCCCAAGAGAGCTCGGTGTGCGAGGGAGGCAAGGAGGGAGGGAGGGATGGAGGAACAACGCCTGAAAGAGCTCAAGGGCAGGGCAATGGCCACAGGCCACTTACATCTGTCAGCCAGTAGTCAGGGTCCTCCAAGGCTGCATCCAGCACGCTGCAGGCCCCCTGCTTGTCATGGATGCTGGAGTCTCGCATAGCTTCAGTGGCTGTGAGGATGATGTCCGCCCTTTCAGAAGGCCTCAGGTATCCTCCAAACGCCTGTGGGAAGGAGGAGGGGAGGGAAGACATGCCGCACTGAGTGTCCCAAGGGTGCTGCTTAGCTGAGCAGCAAGGGCAGCTCCAGAGAGAGGGCCCTCAGGGGGAAGGAGTGAGGATGGGGCGTATGGCGACAGAGTGCTGGCCCTGCAGGTAACCAGGGCTTGCTGGTGGCCAGGAGGGCTGGAGCTGCTGCCGGGACACAGGGGAACAGCCTTCACATAGCCCCAGCTTGGGGACAAGAGGAACCCTCTCACCAGGGCGAGTGAGGCCGTGCCAGCCCCACCGGTTCTGGACCCCTTTGCTCACACGAGTTGCCTGCTGATGCTGCGGACAAGATTCCCAGCAAGGCCAGAGCTCATTACCTTGGCAATATCACAGGGAGCGGACATTTCATATGAAGGGAATGTCGTATCCCTCAACTTCTTTCGTCTCTCTGCATAATTTTCCATGTCGTTTGTCAGCGAGCATTCTAAACAGGGGGGAACACCGAAGAGTCAGTAGGGAAGAGCATCTTTGCCAACAAGCTTGCCAAATGGTGAAAAGCACTTTCACTAGGAATGGTTGAGGAGGGAGGCTCAGACCCATGGTGAGGAGAGTGGTGGGCAGGGATGTAGAGCACAGGGTGACGGCTGCTGGGAGCAAGAGGGACCTCAGGGATGATGCAGAAGGAGGAGAAGCAATGGCGTTGGGTGCCGTGGGGGTAGCAGCGTGTCACAGACCCCTTCTGCTCGGGGTCAGGATGTGCAGGAAGCTCCCTGACATCTGCTTGCAAGACGGCAGGGAGCAAGCAGTCAAGGAGAATTCTGGAGGGCGACACCATCCCTGGTGATGCACGGCTGGCTCTGCTGTCCACTCCTCAGGGAAGATGTGGTTTGGGAAGTGGTAATCGATTGATGGCTTAGACTGGGGAAGACCTCAAAAAATCTGGGGAGGGTTGAGAAGGACAACAGCAGAGAACTGCTCCTGGACTTCCGTAAGCATTTAGCTTCTGTGAAAAACGATAGCAAGATTCCTGCGGGAAGCTGCTGTGAGGAGCAGAGGAGGTCAGGGAACCTGGCAGACTCCCGTGGGCAGCCTCCACCAAGCAAAAGAACAATCCTTCAGAATACTCGGGGAAAAGCAGCAGACATACCAGCAGATGTCTGTGTGCAGACGGACGCTGCCCACCACACCTTCTCTTACCTCTTCCGTCTGTGAGGAATGCGTAGAAGTGATAAAGAGCATCCAAAGCTGTGCAACTGATGGAATCTGTGCCACAGCTGACAATGAAGAGATGGCCCAGCAGCTGTCCCAGGATGGGGATGTGGACCTCTTTGTGGGTGCCAGGGCTGCCGTTGCATTGTCCAGCAGTGAACGAGGTCTGGGCAAGGGAGGGAGGAGAGAAGAAGGGTTAAGTGGAGGCAGAGAGCAGGGCCTGGGGAAGGAAGAGCAGGGGCAAAGGAGGGACAAAGACCCTTGCTTCAGGGCAGAGCTGTGCTGAGGCCCCCACCTGTGCTCGGGCTTGCTGCACAGGCACCCCTGAGCTGCAGGATGCTCTGGAATGCAGGGAAGGGGAGACAGGCTGGCTGAAGGGTTCCTGGCATCTTACCTTCCCCAAATATGTGACCAGGAAATCACTCAGCCTCTCAATCTTCTGCAGGGCAATCTTGCGCACAGCTGTGTTATGGGAGGTGGCATAGTGCAGCAGCGCCTGTGAGGAGAGAAGCTGCTGGTCTGCCCTGGGAGCTGACGCCTGCTCCAGCAGAAGCAGCACTGCTGAACCCCTGGCTGTGCTCATGCCGTCCATCAAAGCTTCCCCCAAGGTGGAGCAAAGCCCTCAGCAGGGCTCCTGCCCCTGGGTTCCCTTGCAGGCTTGCCACAGATCCGCCAGCCAACTTTGTGGTCAGGCAGACGGGCAGATGCCACCCGCCAGTGCAGCCTCAGCTCCTTCCTGCGCCCTCCCCCAGAACGCGGCCCTCTGTCCCCTCTCCGTGAAGGCTGGCTTCTGTGGCAGGAACCAGGGGTCCGCAATGGGGCAGGGATACGGCCACTGGGCAGCCAGGAGAACATGGCTTCAGGGCCACGCTCCCGTGCAGGATGGGCAGGTCCCCGGGGATCTCTGCCACATTCACACCTGGCAAGAGAAGACTGGAGGGACTGGGGGGCAGGCGGAGAGCAGCTCCAGCTGCCGCCAGTGCGGTGCCCAAGGAGTGGGCTAAAATTCTCCCACTGCTTTGGCGCAAGGTGATCTCTTGGGGTCTGGAGGGGCTGGCCCAAAAGTGCCATGGGCAAGGTTTTGCTGTGACATGAGAGGATTCTTCAGAGGGGAAAGGGTCTTTGACCACAGCCAGGGGATGCCAGGCTCCCAGAAGACCTTGGTGCGCTTCCCCAAAGGAGGTGGGCACCTGCCTGCAGTGTGCTCAGTCCTAGCACTGGGGGTGGGCCATCCACTGCAGCATGGACGTTCGTTACCCCCCCAGCTGTGGAACCACTCCTGGGAAACCGACTCTGCAAATGCCAGACCTGCCAAATAATCTGCAACTCCTCGCCGACACTGGAGATTGGACAGTTGCGTACAAAGGCCCGCAGCATGATTTCCATGGCGTTCATGGTCTGCAAGGAGGACAGAGGATCATAGAAGTATTTCTACGGTCCTTCTCACCCCCAGGAGCTGACTGAACCTCCAGCACCAAGGGAGGACACATGCACCGCCTCACAGTGCCCAGGGGTGACTTGGGGGCTGAAAAGCTGCTGCGTGCAGACCTCCTGCAGCACTGGATCAGGCCAGGGAAGGAGAAGGGGAAGAAGGGATGAGGCTGGGAAAGCAAATCTGGGCTCTGGCCCTGCATTGGTTGTCCGGTTGTCTCAGCACGGGGCAGCAAGGCAGCAGCCCAGCGGGAATGGGGGTGCCACTACCTCACCCAGCACATACCTTGTTGTAGAGATCTTTTTCTGCCGCTGACATGTCCAGATAGGGAGGCAGAAAGAAGACACTCTTGAAGCAGGCATGCAGGAGACTCTCCTTTTTGCCATCCAGTGCTGCCTCCGCGGTGGAGCTAAGAAGGGAGATAGGAGCTTGTTGGACGCTGGTGCTGGGGTGGTGCCTCGAGGCTTAGGGAAGGAGGACACGGCCCTCCCATGGACAGGCATCCCTGGGAGGGATGGGCAGCCTCCCTGCCAGCTTCAGGGCCACCAGGACATTGCCCTGGGGATGTGCTGGCCAAAGGAGGGGCTGGGCAGGTACCTGAGGGTGGCAATAGTTAGCATGGCATTCCTACGAAATGCTGTGTGCAAACTGTCCATGGGCTCCTCTTCCAGCAAAACCTGCAAAGCACAACCAGGATGGGACGTGGCAGACACCAGCCCCCAGTGCCCGCTGCTGAAGGCCCAGCAGCACGCCCAGTCCTGCCTTGGGCAGCTTGGTGTCTGTGCATGGTTTGTCTCCACCTCCCCCTGCCCCAGCCTCACAGGGGGCTGGTGTCTGAGGGGCCTTGCCCCTTCCCCAACCCGCCACGCGTCCCCTCACCTTGATGTTCTCTGCCAGCTCGGTTTTGCGGCAGAAGGCATCCATGTCCTCCAGCAAGGAACAGTGTCTGCACAGGGTGCAGATGCTCTCCAGGAACTTAATTTTCTTTTCCTCATCCTGGCAGCCACAGAGAGAACCACGGGGAGCGTGAGGGGGGAGAACCAGAGCCCACAGCACTGGAGTGCTGTGACACTGGAGTGCTGTGACGTGCGGTGCTGTCTGAGACACACGGAGGGCAGCAGCTCTGCCCAGCCTGGCAGCAGGGCCGGGGCCCCATCAGGACACACGGGCACAGCCACAATGGAAGTGGCTGCCATTACCTTCTTTGTGCTTCTGACAAATATCTCGATGACATTCTTGGCTTCCTCTTTGCCAAGATCCCACAACCAGGCATCTAACAATGGAGGAGAGCGAGGAGTGCTGCAGTGAGGGGCTGAAGGCAGGAGCGAGGAGACGAAGGGCCCCCAGCACGAGAGACACATGCACCTGCTGGAGCAGGTCCAGAGGAGGCCCTGATGCTGATCAGAGGGCTGGAGCACCTCCCCTAGGACAGGCTGAGAGAGCTGGGCTTCTTCAGCCTGGAGAAGAGGAGGCTCCAGGGGGACCTTACAGCGGCCTTCCTGTACCTAAAGGTGGGCCTACAGGATAGCTGGGGAGGGACTCTTTATCAGGGAGTGCTGTGATAGGACAAGGGCTAAAAGATTTAACCTAAAGGAGGGTAGATTTCAATTAGGTATTCAATTAGCAACAACTTCTATACTCTGAGGGTGCTGAGGCAGCAGGATCTGGGCCCCCTCTAAGCTCCCTCCCAACCCGGGGCGAGGCCATGCTGGGTTGGGCTCCCAGCACCCCCAGCATCCAGGTGCCATTCTGCCCCCCACCCACAGGATCCCACTGCTGCCGTGCCAGGAAAGACGTCCTGGCTTCAAGCAGGGATGTTTGCTTGGCCCCAACCCTTCCCAACCGCGCGGGATGCTCACTCACTGGGATTCGGTGGCTGGAAATCCAAGGAATCCAGCGGAAAGCTGCTCTCCTCAGGAGACCAGGTCTCCTGCCAGACCATCCTGGAGCAGGGGCGGGTTATCTTTGCCACCTTGCGGGATGGACGAATGGAGCGACGATGGCAAGGATACCTCCCCAGGATAATACGTCGTCTTCTCCGGTGGTAGCAGCATCGGAACCGCATTGTGGGACGTGGGCTGTGCACTTAGACTCCTTAAAGGCCCTGTGCTCCCGCCCTGTCCCGTCACTGTCCTGCACGGACACTGAGGGTCCGAGTCACAGCTGCATTTTTTTAGGGCAGACCCCTGGGGGTGTCATCGAGGGAGGTCACAAAGGGTTTCATTGTGACACGCTCCTGGGCTGGGCGGGTGAGCAGCTCAGCACTGCACACCCACTTGCCCACCCCGTCCCAGCAGGATGGCGATGGGAATCAGAAGGGCAAAGATGAGAAAGCCCATGGATCAAGACAAATATAGCATTCTAGGAAAAGCCAAAGATGCACGTGCAAGCAAAGCAAAAGAAGGAATCCATTCACAACTTCCCGTTGGCAAGCAGATGCTCAGCCACTTCCGGGAAAGCAGGGCTGCTCAAACCTCAGGGTTTCTTGGGAAGACAAATGTCATCCCTCTGAACGTCTGTCCATCCTCCTTCTTTCCCCTCGTCTTATCACTAAGCATGATGCCATATGGTATGGGACATTCCTTAGGCCAGTTTGTGTCAGCTGTCCTGGCTGTGTCCCCTCCCAGCTTCTTGGGGACCTCCAGCCTCCTCACTGGTGGGGCAGCGTGAGATGCCAAAAAGTCTTTGACTCTGTGCAAGCACTGCTCAGCAACAACTAAAGCATCACTGTGTTATCAGCATTATTCTCAACATTATTTCTGTAAACCCAAAACACAACACCATACAAGACTCTACAAACAAAATTAACATAATCCCAGCCAAAATCGCGACAATTTTCCACCCCTTATTCCATATCATTCGCATCACGTGCAGGTCTCCTACACTTTCGAATACATCCAGCTCCCACAGCAGTCTCCTGGAGAAACTGGCTGTTCATGGCTTGGACAAATGTACTCTTCGATGGGTAAAAGCTTGGTTGGCTGGCTGGGCCCAAACGGTCCCAGCCAGCCAGAAAACACAGTTGGTCCCAGCCAAGTAGAAAACACAAGCTCTTGGCAAGACTCCCTGCTGGCCCAGGTACAGCTCACATACCCTCGTTTCCCACTCATTTGACAGCTTTCTGGGGCTACTGAATGTAGCCACTGGCATTGGGCTGCGCAAAGTCCACTCCTCCCTGCGCACGCAAGTCACCAGCCTGGCAGAGCCTGCTGCCCTTGTGCTTGCTGCCACCCTGACACGAGGGTGACACACTCATGGCCCCACAAGGAGTCCTGATACACCTCAGGCACGTAGAAGGCAAAAGCGTGGATGCCCTAGTTGTCCCAATTGCCCTTTGCTATCCCCCATCCCTTCCCAGGGAAGCGGTGGCTGGCAGATGCCAGGGAAGGGGTCAGGCCTTGCTTCTGGCAGGCTCTGGGTGCACCCAGCCGTGAGCACACGGAGACCCTGTGTGGTGGTTTTACTCGGGTGGGCAGCCGAGTTCCACCACAGCCGCTCTCTCAGTCCTCCTCCTCAAATAGGAAGGGGGCTTGTTGCCCACAGGACTAGCCAGCTTCACCTCTGAGCTTTGGCCGCACAAATTTTCTCCCGACAGAGGCAAACAGCACCTCTGTAGCCCTGCCATGTCACCCGACCTCGCTTCCAGTGGCCACACTGGAAGCTTTTTCCTCTTAAGCTCTAGAAGAAGATCCCTGCTCAGCCAAGCTGGCCTTCTGCCCCGCCTGCTTCACTTCCGACATTTTGGAATCGCCTGCTCCTGTGCTCTTAGGAGGTGGTGCTTATAAAGATGGACCCTGATACCTTCCAAAGCATCAGGGGACCTTCCTAACTAGTTCCCTGAGCAGCCTGAAGTCTGCCCTCCCCGTGTCCAGAGTTCACAGAATTGGAGGGGTTGGAAGGGACCTCAGGAGATCATCGGGTCCAACCCCCCTGCCAAAAGCAGGTTTTGTGGCAGTTTTCCTCCTATCACCAAAGATTTTTAAACTCAACTGCTTCCTTATCGCTATGACCAAGATGGCCACCGATCACCACTTCACCCACCGCGCCCTCTCTGTTCACAAGCAACAGGTCTAGGAAGGCACCTTTCCTTGTTGTCTCCCTCAGTAGCTGTACCAAGGAGTTGTCATCATGGTGTGTGAGGAATCTCCTGGACCTGCTTGTATCAGCTGTGTGGTCTTACCAGTTAATGTCTGGCAAGTTGAAGTCCCCCATCAGGACAAGGGCAGCTGATCTAAGAGAGGTATCTCTTAGTTCCTTAGAGAATAACTCGTCGGTATCGCAGACTCCCACTACAACATCCACGTTATTTGTTTCTCCCTTAATCCTTACCCAGAGGCTCTCAGCCATGTCGCTGTGCCAGCCCCTTGCCTTGCCTGCCCTGCCTATCCTTCTTGAAGAGTTCATAACCGTCCATCACAGCACTCCAGTCACAGGACTTTCACCAAGTCTCCCTTGTCCTGGGACCGAGCTGAAGCTTCCAGCTCCTCCTGCTTGTCCCTCACGCTGGGTGCATTGGTGCAGAAACATTTCAAATGTGCTCCAGTGTACCCAGCATGGCATGGAGCAGGCTGCAGGATCTCGCTAGCGCACAGTCCCTCCCATTTTGGTGTGCCGTCCGCTAGCATATCACCAGTGGGCCTGTTTTTATCCCTTTCCCCTTTCAAATCTAGTTTAAAGCTCTATCGATCAGCCCTGCTAACTCCTGTGCAAAACTCTTTCTCCCCCTCTGATAAAGGTGCTTCCCGTCAGGCACCAGCAGGCCTGCAGTTGCATAGGCCATCCCATGATGGAGAAAGCCATCATTCTGTCCATGATACCAGCATCGGAGCCACCTATTTATTACCTGGCTCTGCCTCTTTCTTTCCATATTATTCCCTGCTACCAGGAGAGGAAAACGCTACATGTGCCCCTGATCCTTTCACCCATTGTCCCAAGGCCCTGAAGTCCCCTTTGATTGCCCTTGGACTTCCCTTTGCCACTTTTGAGAGAGGGAGTTAGGAGAATCTTATCAAGTACAGACAGAGCGCTGACAGCATTAAACTAGGATGCTAATTAGTGTCTTTGCTAACTATGGTGCATTGTGCAAATTAACTAAAGCAAGAAGCTTTGGGCCCCTTACCAAGGTCAGTCTCTTAATAAAAGTGTGAGCCTGTCTTACGAAACTGGCAGAAACTGGTCCTGCGGGTGGACAAGATCCAGGGAGCAACTGAGTCTGTGCAAAGACAAGAGGTCAACTAGCCGTGACGAGGAAGAGTCATCAACCTTCATCCCCACGACCCCCGATGACCACCACCAGGAGACACTGCTCAAGCGCAGATGGAAGGAGTTTATGGAAATGACTCCTTGGAACTAATTTTTATATGAAGCGTGGACAGGTTATGAATATGTACAGGCGTATTGTGAAACTTCATGCATATGTAACTCTTTACTGCATATAACCAAGGCAAGTTGCCATGACAGGTGCGCACGACTTTGGTGGTACTACCCTCCGTGCTGCTCAGCACTGAATAAACACACCTACTTTACAATCTTACTGATTGTGGAGTCCGTTTTCCGGAAGTCACTTTGAAGCTGCCGTCAGGACAAAACAGTAATGGATGATCCTCAGAGGGCCTTACGCGGTGAGTGAGCTTTCTAGAAACATCTTTTACCCTGTTCTCCTGGGAGGCAACAGACTTCCCAATGGGTTGGGTCAGGTCGGCATATGCACTTCTCCTCAGAAGGGAGTCGCCTATGACAGTAACCCTTCTGTTTTTCTTGATGGAGGTGGTCATGACACTGGGGGAAGGCTGATGTGCCCTATTTCTAATTCAGGAAGGAATTCTTCCTAATTCAGGAAGAATTTCTTCATGGAAAGGGTGGAACAGGCTGCCCAGGGCACTGGTGGAGTCCCCAGGCCTGGAGCTATTAAAGAAGTGTGTGGACTTGGTGCTAAGGGCCGTGCTTTTGTGGTGGGCCTGGTAGTGTTAGCTGACGGTTGGACTTGAGCTGAAGGGCCTTTTCCAACCGCAGCGGTTCTGTGATTCTTCCATTGAGTAGGCACCAAGCAGTCACCGGGCCCAGGGAAAAGACGTCCTTGGTGGCCTCCAAGTTAGCTCAGCGTCATGGCACCGAGTCACTTTGAAGGAGCTGCTGGAATAATGAGACAAGAATCCGGTTCTATTAAGATATATATTGATGATTTGAGGAGTGCTGCATGGCTAGCAGCACCACAGCAGTCGAAATCTCCGTCCTGACGTTCTGTTACGCCTTGACGCCAGGATCATGATGGTCTGAACTGCCAGGCATCTGACCATGGGTTCCGGGTCGTTCCCTGAAGACCGGAGGACTGCCAAAGAAAGAAGAGCAGAGATGAAAACCCACTCCTTGCAGAGATCCCCAGGCATCCCCTGCAGACCATGCCAGCCCCACTCGACTCTTCCCCAAGCCAGGAGGAGCAGGAGGGACAAATGAATCAGTTGAAAGCTGCTGCTCAGCAATGTCCCAAATGCACCCAGAAGTCCTTCCCCATCTGCGCACCACAGGTCAAGTCGGGCACCTTCACAAGCTGGATCCCCCACCACCGGCCTCCATCCCCTGGGAGGATTCACACACTCCAGGAATCTCCTGGACTCCTTCCTCTCCCTATTGTGCTTCCCCACGAGAGCAAGGGCTCGCAATCATGACACTGCTCCTAGCTGCTTGTAGGCTGTTTCATCTCCCTCTTCGTCCTGGTTGGGTGCTCTACAACAGGCTCCCACCTTCTATCAGCCTTCCTGCCCTTTCTCCTGACTCTTCCTCAGGCACACTCAACCCTTTCAGCAGCACTGCCCAACTCCAGGCTGGGAGGGCATTCCCTGACATGCCGGGCTACCCCGTCTCCTCTCCCTCCTTCCTATGCCTGCATTGCTCCTCCGCCCCGAAGCATTTCCCTGGAGCAGGGCAAGGCGTGGGGGCCTCTGCCCCTGTCCCCCCAGCCCTAGCACACACACCACTGCCCTCACTCACCGCTGACGATTTCATTCAGCTTCTCCTCGCTCTGGTCCTTGGAGTAGCGCGCAGCAAGCCCTAGACACAGAGCTCCCATCAGACCCCCGCTCCCCAGCACGCTCCCAGCAGCGCAGCCCCTGGCCTGGCCAGCCAGGCTGTGCCCCCTCCTGCACCCCAGCAAGGTCATTGCCCGAGGGGGGCTGGAGCGAGGGCCCAGTCGGGGGGCTCTGGGGGCAACAGGGCTGCGCCTCACTGCCAGGGCAGTGCCTGGGGCTGCCAAAGGCTGCCCAAAGAGGGACCCAGGGGCTGGGCTCACCAATGAACCTGACGGCCTCAAGTCGCAAGACGGTCTGAGAGTCCTGCAGGTAGGGCTGGCTCTGCTGCAGGTATTCGTCTACTCTGTCTCTGCCCTGCTGCAGCTGGAGAGAGAACACAAGGTCACGGGGCTTGCAGACCCTCCCCAGGGTCTCCTCCAGCATCCTGGGGACAGGGAGGGCAGAGGGGCCTGCAGAAGAGCCCCCTGGGGCTCTGTGCTGGAAGGAAGGGAGCGAGGATGCAGCTGCAGGCAGCGGGCTCTGGCCGGGCATGTTTGCCCAGCTGGGGCTGGGGCCTGTGGGGTCGTCCTTACCAAGCACTCCCCAATCTTCCACGTCTGTTCTTTCTGGGCCAAGTGCTTGAGCTCTTTGAGTCGCAGAAACTTTGCAGCGACGACGAGAGCTTCCCCAGAGGCCTGTGGAGCAGCAGAGGTTGGGACATGGCACCACAGCCTTGGGAAGGAGACCCTCTGTCCCCTCCTCTTGGCAGGGCTGCGAGCCTTTCCCAGCGTGTTATGGGAGGCTGTGGTGGGGGACAGCGTGCACTGGGTTCAATGGCCAGGGCAAGGACACGGGACAGCCACCATCGGAGGCAGCTCACGCTGCCGGCCAGAGATCCCCCAGAGCATCCCTGTGGTGTCGGCACACCCTTGCCCACGTAACTGGTCAGCTCTGAGATCTGTACCTTTGCTACGCTCTCACTCTGGTCTCTCATCCGAAAGTAGAGCGGGAGAAGGCTGCTGTGCACTGTCCTCTTCATTTCCTTCTGCCTGTGCCGCAGCACAGCCTCCGTCACGGCTTGGAAGAGGCAGATGGAGTGCTCGCGCACCTGGCTGGACTCCTGGCAGGGAGGAGGACAGGATGAATTTCAGCAACAGCTGCTGCCCGCCCATGGGGAGCAGGGGCATTAGCGTGGCTGATGCGAAGGGAGATCACAGAACTGTGAGATGCTTCAGCGCTGGATCCTTCCCAGAGGAGCTGCTCAGCAGCCCTGCCGGGGCAGCTGCAAGGCCTGGTGCCCGTGAAAGGCAACGCAGTCGGTTGCCATCGCAGGCTGCCCGCCAGCCACCCCACTTTCGCCACCAGCCGCACCAGCCATGTCCAAGCAGAGCTCCCCAGCGGCTGGGCTGACGAGGAGACTGGGAAGGCCCTGCCTGAGTGCTGCCCACGGGGCCGGGCTGAAGGGCAGCCCTCATTACAGGGGGCCCAGCTGAGGGCTCGGGCTCCCGCAGCAGACTTACATGGGCAAAGAGTGGCAGGAGCTTCTCAGCCAGCTGCAGAGCCGTGCGACTGGCCCCTCTCCTCTCCACATGAGCCATCACATTGCTGAGCACAAGCAGGGCCTTCAGCACGACGTCTGTGTTGGTGTCCTGCAGGGCCTCCAGGATGTCTGGCAGCACGACCTGAATTTTTCTTGCCTGTAGGAAAGACACAGTTTCCCTTCCGTGAAGCCGTGAGAGACCACCCTGGGCAAAGGGCTGTGGTTCCTGAGCACCAGCCTCCTGCCTTGCTTCCTGGCAGCTGGCATGGCAATCGCCTCCTGCAAGCAGTGGCCGCGGGCGCACTACAGGGATGCGGGGAGAGCAACGGGGAGGGACGGGAGGGCAGAAGAGCAAAGCCCCAGGCTGCCAACATGGCTTTGCTTGACGATGGCCCGCTCACCTTCTCAGGGCTCTCTGACACGGTGGAGAGCCCTTTGAGAACCATCAAGCGCATCGCTGGGCTTGGGTGCTTCAGGTAACTCAGGAGGTGCACTGGGTTACCAAACTCCTCTTCAGAAATGTGATTCTGGGCCAGCATCTGCAAGAAAGAGCAGGGAGAGCCTGGCAGGGCCTGCAGGGCTCCCTGCAGCCTCTTCTTCTCCCGCCTTTGGGCAGGGATGGAGCAGCGCGAGCTGGCACCAAAGAGGCACCAGGCGCGGCTGGTTACGGGGGCTTGCCGGCCCTGCCGGCCCCAGGGACGATGTGTCCGTACGTCCTGGGGGAGCTGGCAGGTTGGGGGTAGATGGGGACAGGGCTGTGCCTGTGTGCCTGAAGGGGCACGCGCAGCCCTGCTGGGAGCAAGGTTTCATCTGGGAACTCACAGCCAAGCGACGGATGCAGGTGTCTTCTGTCACTGCCGTGCACCAGTTGCACAGTGGCAAGATTTCCATCCGCACGTTTAAAACCTTCTCCAAGGTCTGCGGCATGGCCAGGACCACCTCCCACATGCCCAGGGCAGTGCTGCAAGCCCAGAATACTCTGTCAGCGGGGCTGCCTCAGCCGCAGGGCCGCGGCCTGGGCCAGCCCCGTAGGACCCAGGCTGTCCTGCGGCCCCTGTGACTTGGGGAGCGCTGGGGGCCCAGCCTGGGCATGCAGGAGGGGGCTGAGCTGGCGTTCCCTGGGGGCAGGGGGCTCTGGGCTGCCTTGGACAGCTGGGCTGCTGCAGCCCTGGCTGGCCCAGTGGGGCTGGAAAACATGGGTGGGATGGAGGGCTGTGCTGATGGAGTGACAGGCTGCAGACCTGTTACTTGGCGGAGGGAACTTCAGCAGCTTCTGGACTTCTTCCCTGGACATCTGGTTGGTCAGCTGGAGAAGCAGGGAGTCCAGGCAGCGCCGCGCTGATGCCGTGTGGATGCTGTCCAGGTTTTTCCTGATGCATTCCATGATTATTGGCACCTGGGGGGACAAGGTGGGAATGGTGTGTCCACCAGACTGCAGCCATTTCCACAGCTGCCACTGAAACTTTGGCCCCTTCCATTGCTCCCTGCTGGCTTCAGGTGGCTTCTGAAGCCCAAGAGAGCTCGGTGTGCGAGGGAGGCAAGGAGGGAGGGAGGGATGGAGGAACAACGCCTGAAAGAGCTCAAGGGCAGGGCAATGGCCACAGGCCACTTACATCTGTCAGCCAGTAGTCAGGGTCCTCCAAGGCTGCATCCAGCACGCTGCAGGCCCCCTGCTTGTCATGGATGCTGGAGTCTCGCATAGCTTCAGTGGCTGTGAGGATGATGTCCGCCCTTTCAGAAGGCCTCAGGTATCCTCCAAACGCCTGTGGGAAGGAGGAGGGGAGGGAAGACATGCCGCACTGAGTGTCCCAAGGGTGCTGCTTAGCTGAGCAGCAAGGGCAGCTCCAGAGAGAGGGCCCTCAGGGGGAAGGAGTGAGGATGGGGCGTATGGCGACAGAGTGCTGGCCCTGCAGGTAACCAGGGCTTGCTGGTGGCCAGGAGGGCTGGAGCTGCTGCCGGGACACAGGGGAGCAGCCTTCGCATAGCCCCAGCTTGGGGACAAGAGGAACCCTCTCACCAGGGCGAGTGAGGCCGTGCCAGCCCCACTGGTTCTGGACCCCTTTGCTCACACGAGTTGCCTGCTGATGCTGCGGACAAGATTCCCAGCAAGGCCAGAGCTCATTACCTTGGCAATATCACAGGGAGCGGACATTTCATATGAAGGGAATGTCGTATCCCTCAACTTCTTTCGTCTCTCTGCATAATTTTCCATGTCGTTTGTCAGCGAGCATTCTAAACAGGGGGGAACACCGAAGAGTCAGTAGGGAAGAGCATCTTTGCCAACAAGCTTGCCAAATGGTGAAAAGCACTTTCACTAGGAATGGTTGAGGAGGGAGGCTCAGACCCATGGTGAGGAGAGTGGTGGGCAGGGATGTAGAGCACAGGGTGACGGCTGCTGGGAGCAAGAGGGACCTCAGGGATGATGCAGAAGGAGGAGAAGCAATGGCGTTGGGTGCCGTGGGGGTAGCAGCGTGTCACAGACCCCTTCTGCTCGGGGTCAGGATGTGCAGGAAGCTCCCTGACATCTGCTTGCAAGACGGCAGGGAGCAAACAGTCAAGGAGAATTCTGGAGGGCGACACCATCCCTGGTGATGCACGGCTGGCTCTGCTGTCCACTCCTCAGGGAAGATGTGGTTTGGGAAGTGGTAATCGATTGATGGCTTAGACTGGGGAAGACCTCAAAAAATCTGGGGAGGGTTGAGAAGGACAGCAGCAGAGAACTGCTCCTGGACTTCCGTAAGCATTTAGCTTCTGTGAAAAACGATAGCAAGATTCCTGCGGGAAGCTGCTGTGAGGAGCAGAGGAGGTCAGGGAACCTGGCAGACTTCCGTGGGCAGCCTCCACCAAGCAAAAGAACAATCCTTCAGAATACTTGGGGAAAAGCAGCAGACATACCAGCAGATGTCTGTGTGCAGACGGACGCTGCCCACCACACCTTCTCTTACCTCTTCCGTCTGTGAGGAATGCGTAGAAGTGATAAAGAGCATCCAAAGCTGTGCAACTGATGGAATCTGTGCCACAGCTGACAATGAAGAGATGGCCCAGCAGCTGTCCCAGGATGGGGATGTGGACCTCTTTGTGGGTGCCAGGGCTGCCGTTGCATTGTCCAGCAGTGAACGAGGTCTGGGCAAGGGAGGGAGGAGAGAAGAAGGGTTAAGTGGAGGCAGAGAGCAGGGCCTGGGGAAGGAAGAGCAGGGGCAAAGGAGGGACAAAGAGCCTTGCTTCAGGGCAGAGCTGTGCTGAGGCCCCCACCTGTGCTCGGGCTTGCTGCACAGGCACCCCTGAGCTGCAGGATGCTCTGGAATGCAGGGAAGGGGAGACAGGCTGGCTGAAGGGTTCCTGGCATCTTACCTTCCCCAAATATGTGACCAGGAAATCACTCAGCCTCTCAATCTTCTGCAGGGCAATCTTGCGCACAGCTGTGTTATGGGAGGTGGCATAGTGCAGCAGCGCCTGTGAGGAGAGAAGCTGCTGGTCTGCCCTGGGAGCTGACGCCTGCTCCAGCAGAAGCAGCACTGCTGAACCCCTGGCTGTGCTCATGCCGTCCATCAAAGCTTCCCCCAAGGTGGAGCAAAGCCCTCAGCAGGGCTCCTGCCCCTGGGTTCCCTTGCAGGCTTGCCACAGATCCGCCAGCCAACTTTGTGGTCAGGCAGACGGGCAGATGCCACCCGCCAGTGCAGCCTCAGCTCCTTCCTGCGCCCTCCCCCAGAACGCGGCCCTCTGTCCCCTCTCCGTGAAGGCTGGCTTCTGTGGCAGGAACCAGGGGTCCGCAATGGGGCAGGGATACGGCCACTGGGCAGCCAGGAGAACATGGCTTCAGGGCCACGCTCCCGTGCAGGATGGGCAGGTCCCCGGGGATCTCTGCCACATTCACACCTGGCAAGAGAAGACTGGAGGGACTGGGGGGCAGGCGGAGAGCAGCTCCAGCTGCCGCCAGTGCGGTGCCCAAGGAGTGGGCTAAAATTCTCCCACTGCTTTGGCGCAAGGTGATCTCTTGGGGTCTGGAGGGGCTGGCCCAAAAGTGCCATGGGCAAGGTTTTGCTGTGACATGAGAGGATTCTTCAGAGGGGAAAGGGTCTTTGACCACAGCCAGGGGATGCCAGGCTCCCAGAAGACCTTGGTGCGCTTCCCCAAAGGAGGTGGGCACCTGCCTGCAGTGTGCTCAGTCCTAGCACTGGGGGTGGGCCATCCACTGCAGCATGGACGTTCGTTACCCCCCCAGCTGTGGAACCACTCCTGGGAAACCGACTCTGCAAATGCCAGACCTGCCAAATAATCTGCAACTCCTCGCCGACACTGGAGATTGGACAGTTGCGTACAAAGGCCCGCAGCATGATTTCCATGGCGTTCATGGTCTGCAAGGAGGACAGAGGATCATAGAAGTATTTCTACGGTCCTTCTCACCCCCAGGAGCTGACTGAACCTCCAGCACCAAGGGAGGACACATGCACCGCCTCACAGTGCCCAGGGGTGACTTTGGGGCTGAAAAGCTGCTGCGTGCAGACCTCCTGCAGCACTGGATCAGGCCAGGGAAGGAGAAGGGGAAGAAGGGATGAGGCTGGGAAAGCAAATCTGGGCTCTGGCCCTGCATTGGTTGTCCGGTTGTCTCAGCACGGGGCAGCAAGGCAGCAGCCCAGCGGGAATGGGGGTGCCACTACCTCACCCAGCACATACCTTGTTGTAGAGATCTTTTTCTGCCGCTGACATGTCCAGATAGGGAGGCAGAAAGAAGACACTCTTGAAGCAGGCATGCAGGAGACTCTCCTTTTTGCCATCCAGTGCTGCCTCCGCGGTGGAGCTAAGAAGGGAGATAGGAGCTTGTTGGACGCTGGTGCTGGGGTGGTGCCTCGAGGCTTAGGGAAGGAGGACACGGCCCTCCCATGGACAGGCATCCCTGGGAGGGATGGGCAGCCTCCCTGCCAGCTTCAGGGCCACCAGGACATTGCCCTGGGGATGTGCTGGCCAAAGGAGGGGCTGGGCAGGTACCTGAGGGTGGCAATAGTTAGCATGGCATTCCTACGAAATGCTGTGTGCAAACTGTCCGTGGGCTCCTCTTCCAGCAAAACCTGCAAAGCACAACCAGGATGGGACGTGGCAGACACCAGCCCCCAGTGCCCGCTGCTGAAGGCCCAGCAGCACGCCCAGTCCTGCCTTGGGCAGCTTGGTGTCTGTGCATGGTTTGTCTCCACCTCCCCCTGCCCCAGCCTCACAGGGGGCTGGTGTCTGAGGGGCCTTGCCCCTTCCCCAACCCGCCACGCGTCCCCTCACCTTGATGTTCTCTGCCAGCTCGGTTTTGCGGCAGAAGGCATCCATGTCCTCCAGCAAGGAACAGTGTCTGCACAGGGTGCAGATGCTCTCCAGGAACTTAATTTTCTTTTCCTCATCCTGGCAGCCACAGAGAGAACCACGGGGAGCGTGAGGGGGGAGAACCAGAGCCCACAGCACTGGAGTGCTGTGACACTGGAGTGCTGTGACGTGCGGTGCTGTCTGAGACACACGGAGGGCAGCAGCTCTGCCCAGCCTGGCAGCAGGGCCGGGGCCCCATCAGGACACACGGGCACAGCCACAATGGAAGTGGCTGCCATTACCTTCTTTGTGCTTCTGACAAATATCTCGATGACTTTCTTGGCTTCCTCTTTGCCAAGATCCCACAACCAGGCATCTAACAATGGAGGAGAGCGAGGAGTGCTGCAGTGAGGGGCTGAAGGCAGGAGCGAGGAGACGAAGGGCCCCCAGCACGAGAGACACATGCACCTGCTGGAGCAGGTCCAGAGGAGGCCCTGATGCTGATCAGAGGGCTGGAGCACCTCCCCTAGGACAGGCTGAGAGAGCTGGGCTTCTTCAGCCTGGAGAAGAGGAGGCTCCAGGGGGACCTTACAGCGGCCTTCCTGTACCTAAAGGTGGGCCTACAGGATAGCTGGGGAGGGACTCTTTATCAGGGAGTGCTGTGATAGGACAAGGGCTAACAGATTTAACCTAAAGGAGGGTAGATTTCAATTAGGTATTCAATTAGCAACAACTTCTATACTCTGAGGGTGCTGAGGCAGCAGGATCTGGGCCCCCTCTAAGCTCCCTCCCAACCCGGGGCGAGGCCATGCTGGGTTGGGCTCCCAGCACCCCCAGCATCCAGGTGCCATTCTGCCCCCCACCCACAGGATCCCACTGCTGCCGTGCCAGGAAAGACATCCTGGCTTCAAGCAGGGATGTTTGCTTGGCCCCAACCCTTCCCAACCGCGCGGGATGCTCACTCACTGGGATTCGGTGGCTGGAAATCCAAGGAATCCAGCGGAAAGCTGCTCTCCTCAGGAGACCAGGTCTCCTGCCAGACCATCCTGGAGCAGGGGCGGGTTATCTTTGCCACCTTGCGGGATGGACGAATGGAGCGATGATGGCAAGGATACCTCCCCAGGATAATACGTCGTCTTCTCCGGTGGTAGCAGCATCGGAACCGCATTGTGGGACGTGGGCTGTGCACTTAGACTCCTTAAAGGCCCTGTGCTCCCGCCCTGTCCCGTCACTGTCCTGCACGGACACTGAGGGTCCGAGTCACAGCTGCATTTTTTTAGGGCAGACCCCTGGGGGTGTCATCGAGGGAGGTCACAAAGGGTTTCATTGTGACACGCTCCTGGGCTGGGCGGGTGAGCAGCTCAGCACTGCACACCCACTTGCCCACCCCGTCCCAGCAGGATGGCGATGGGAATCAGAAGGGCAAAGATGAGAAAGCCCATGGATCAAGACAAATATAGCATTCTAGGAAAAGCCAAAGATGCACGTGCAAGCAAAGCAAAAGAAGGAATCCATTCACAACTTCCCGTTGGCAAGCAGATGCTCAGCCACTTCCGGGAAAGCAGGGCTGCTCAAACCTCAGGGTTTCTTGGGAAGACAAATGTCATCCCTCTGAACGTCTGTCCATCCTCCTTCTTTCCCCTCGTCTTACCACTAAGCATGATGCCATATGGTATGGGACATTCCTTAGGCCAGTTTGTGTCAGCTGTCCTGGCTGTGTCCCCTCCCAGCTTCTTGGGGACCTCCAGCCTCCTCACTGGTGGGGCAGCGTGAGATGCCAAAAAGTCTTTGACTCTGTGCAAGCACTGCTCAGCAACAACTAAAGCATCACTGTGTTATCAGCATTATTCTCAACATTATTTCTGTAAACCCAAAACACAACACCATACAAG